>NW_017306293.1:681879-720645 GCF_000935625.1 Nanorana parkeri | reverse complement strand
GGGGGGTCGCGATCTGAGTCCCCGGCCAGGACCGCCATCACCACTGGGGGGGAGAGAAGAGGAGAGACACTGACTGACGCTGGGGGGAGGGATGAGAAGAGGAGAGAGACACTGACTGGTGCTGGGGAGAAGAGGAGAGAGACACTGACTGGTGCTGGGGGAGAAGAGGAGAGAGACACTGACCGACGCAGGGGGGGGAGACACCGACCGACGTTGGGGGAAAGAGGGGACACCGACCGATGTTGGGGGGAAAGAGGGGAGAGACACCGTCCGACGCTGGGGTCCCTTCAAAATTTCCTCGGGCAAAAAGGGGTCACGAGTGGAGAAAGTTTAAGAAGGCCTGCTCTAGAGCTATCATAGGAGGTGATAATGAGCTTTTCTGACCCTCGTAAGGAATTTATGTGCACAAAGAAATACTGCAACACTATACCATTAACAGAGACACAAGATAATGCAAGACAAGTCCAAGTGTAAACCCTTAAAGGAGAACTATGGGGTCAGTGTTTTTCCCCATAGTTCTCCTTAGGGTAACGGGAGGACACAAACTAGCGTCCTCTTGTTACCCTAAGCTCAGTATACCGCGAGCTACAGCTCGCGGTATACTGAGACGCCGCAGCTTAAACAGATCCCGACAATTATGTCTGGATCCACCCAGCTGCGTGAGTGACAGCTGGCTCTGCCTATCTAGAGGCAGAGCCAGCTGTACCCGCCCCCTCCCCCGTCCGTTCCGCCAGTCAGCGCTGGCAGATCGGAGCGGGGAGAGGGGAATCCAGCCCCTTCCCCTGTCATGGCAGAGAGCCGTGACAGGATCGAGAGTCGAGCGAACCCGGTATGTGTTCGCTCACCTCCCGATCTACTGAGTCGACCTGTGACAGTCTCATTGTCACAGGTCGGCTAGAACTATGAGGTAAGTGAAAAGCACTCACCTCATAGTTCTCCTTTAAGGGCAGATATATCCCTGTCCATTTCTCTTCTGTAAGGCAAAGTGTAGAAATTGCAGCCAAAATGCTACCTTGCTCAGCACTTTGAATATGAAAACTCCCGAGTGCAGCTTTAATTATCATCCATGTGTATCTCTTTCTTTGGAAGATACCACAGACAGGGGTCAGGATTTTTTCTGTCTCGCAGATTGACAGTATTTAATTGCTCCTTGGCTTGGCCAATCTGGCTCTAGGTTGGCTTGGCACATCTACCTAAATCATGAGACTAGACATTCCAACCATCTGGCAGCTTGGAACACTTATTATATCAACATATACAAAAGCTTGAGCAGTAAAGATGGCAGCAGTTCATGATATACACAAATGATATATATTTCTTTTACAGAAACAGATCTCCAAGCAGTATACACAAGAATGAAGAAACTGAAGTCTTTCTGTCACTGTGAATGTTGATGAACAACAAATTTACTCAGCAACAGCTTGTGTACCCATTACTTTATGCTACAGTTCTGGCAATAGCAGCAGAAGGATGTGGGAATTGTTCATATGATGGAGAATTAGGTCATCATGGAATTTTTATGTATCTTTCATTGCCTCTTAAAATAAGGTTTTCAAACATTTTGCAATAACAGGTAATATAGCAGCAGGAACACAGCTAATAAGGCTCCAGCAAGGTATATAAGGTCAGGGAACACTTACCATAATGACACCCAGGCTCCATAAATCACATGACTCATCATAGCCCTGATGTGACAGCAATTCTGGGGCAGCATAGTGCAGTGTAAAACAAGGAGTGTGTAATGGCCGGGACCCTGGAGGGCGGAGTCTAGCAAACCCAAAATCTATAACCTTCAAAACAGCATCTTCACCGGGCGATGATAGCAATAGATTCTGTATGAAGAAAAGTGATGCTGTAAATAAATAACGTTTAGCTTCTTATCATTGGTTTTCCTTTTCTTACTAATACATCCTCACCTCAGGTTTAAGGTCCCTATGGACAACTCCAGCTTCATGCATGCGACATACAGCACTCACAAGGCTGCGCATAAGTTTACTTGCTTCGATTTCGGTGAAACGCGAGTGTTTCTTTATTCGGTCCAGTAACTCCCCACCATCCAGGAGCTCCATTACAACATATGAATGATACTACCAAATAATAAATAAAATAAAAAAGACACAAAGTAAGGTAAAATAGCAAGTAAGTATATGTTCAGTGTATTTTTAAGTGGACTTTTATGTGGTAAAGAACAATACCACTTATTACATTTTAGGCCAGGTTTGCACTATTTCACTGTGGTACCCTGTGGTGTCATTTTTTCTGAATGGCACCCCAATGCACCTGCGTTGCAGGACACCACAATGCACGGTAACGCGCTACTGTGCGTTGTGGTGCACTGCACTACAAAAAAATAGTGTATGCACCTTTTTGGTGCATTAGGCAGCCCAATTAAATGAACTAGCTGCTTTAATACAAGGCATATTAACAGTTAACAGTGTGAATCCTTCGTCTGGCTTCAGCAAAAGCTGGGTTAAGATATGTGATATGCGTTTGCAACATAAATAACCTTCCACGGTTCCAGCCCCTCATTTTAATTGGATGATGAACCGAGAACAGCCAGCAGAAATCATAGCCATCTTTCTGACTCCTTTTAGAGTCAATTGTCTGCATAATATAATGTTGTGTGAGAGACAGCTCACCTGACTATTGGTTGGTAGAGGCACATTTTAGCACATTAATACACTAGGAATATATTGGAAACATATTTCCTTAGTTATATTTTATCTTGGCATATGCACTTAAATTCATACATTTGAAAAATTTGAAAAGCCTGCTTTACGTAGAAGCTGCATAGTCAAACTATTGAGGGACTCTGACCAAAGAAATGCTTCATCACTTTACAGGGAAGAATGCATCCATGCCTAAAATATTATGTTTGTACTTACCATAAAATCCTTTTCTTGGAGTCCTTTGAGGGACACAGGAACCTTTGGGTTACACTGCCACCTCCAGGATAATTAGACATTGGTAAAAAAACAAAAAAAAACTGTAGGCCAGCCCAGGATAACCCCTTCTAAGTAAGCAGTACCGAGAGCATGATCATAAACACAGAGAGATGGCACCTGCATCCCTCAATGAAATCCTATTTTCTTTCTCATTTGCCGAGGGACACAGGAATCTTTCACCTTCAGGACATCCAAAAGAAGTCCAACTGTGTGGTGGGCAACACAGCAAACAATCTCTAAAAGGCCCAACGTGAACGATAGAAAAAACTGGGGACTGGATACAGCAAAAGAGACGCATAAAGGACTATACTGACATCAGGTGAGGCCACAACCTCCCCTTGTACCAGAAACGTGAGACCAGACCTTGCATTGGCACACCAATGTTTGATACCAGAAGCTAGTCTGCCTGAAGCACCAAGAATGGTGGCGTGAGAAATGAAATCACCCTACAGATCTATCAGAGAAGAACAAAACCTAATCAGTAGCTGAGAGATAGTGACCCACAGCCTGAACTGTAGTCGAACAAGGATGAAATAATGATTTACTGGTTGAGGAAAATATTGGAAACTGCCATAGCTGAGAAGTAAGATCTAGGCCTCAGCCCTTTACAGGTTCAAACAGAGATGAAGTTTCAGATCGGATCAGACACTCACCTCTCAGAGACGATCTCCAGAAAGCCCTCCATTTCAAGTCTGTGAAGCAGAAGTGTAAGAGGAAAAGCCTAGATCTGAGTGTATTGATCAGCAGAGTATCCAATGCTACAGCTAGAGGATTTCTGCACCTGGAGAGGAATGTGTTCAGCAAGTGATAAAATCAGGACATCAGGGGGTTTACATTGGGTATCCTCCACTTGCAAAGTAAATGAAACAAGTTGGAAGACCTTGTCCAACAGTTGTTCACAACTATGAAGAGCATATCTAACAGGACTAGAATGTAAAGCTCGGGATCTAAACAACCTCTGTTTTTGCAACAATATCACCTGTTGCTCCTTGATGGCTGATGCGCACCACCACGCTGTCATTAATCAACTGAATGAGACTATTCCAGCACCAGTTTCTGAAGATTTAGGATCCAACTAAATTGTTGAAACCTCAGAACAATCAGAGGGATGTTGTCCAACAGAGCGCACGCTGACATTTTCCTTTCACAGGAGATCATCTAAGTATCCTACAAGGGGATGGCATGAGAACACACTAAGGCTAACACTGGGGCCAGCACCCTGGTGAACACTTGCAGAGCACGGGCGAGACTGAAAAGTTAGAGGGGTTGAAAGATCCAGAAAGCTCCTCCGGGAAAGGGAGGGCATGGTAGATCTGGTAGATTTTTGGACTTACTGGCCCCAAATAGGTGGATGTTCCGTTTCGGAATAAAAGTGACCAGGATGGAGTACAACCCCTGAAACTATTTTGACACAATAAATGGAACAAAGACACCATGGTCCAGAAGACCCCATTGGCTGCCAGTTCTGTTAGTACAAATATTTTCCGACCAGCTCCTTCAAACACGGGCACCCACTATGTAAATTTTGGCTGGTTCTTGAGTAAATTTGTTGGTGCTCTTACCTCCAGCGACATCCTTGATCATAATATTAATATTAAGTGGAGGTCCAAAGAGATGTTGTCCTTTGATTTCTATGTGGGTCAGGTGCTCCTTGGACGCAGGGTGCACAGACCAGCACTTTAACCTCACATGTTGTCATAGTTTGGGGAATATAGTACAATGGTGAGTGCTAAGTGACCACTCCTGAAGCCGACTAACATAAAAGGACAGTCTTTATTCATTCAAAAGGTGAACAGTCCAGGAACTTCACAAAACAACTTGCTTTTCTTCAGCATAAACGAAACATAACAGTTCATTGGACTCTCATTAACACATCATGTTTTGGTCTCACCGACATCTAGCCATACACTCCCAGTGTTATAGTCCCAGGACTTTCCCTGGATATACCGTCCTCAGCAGCTTCCCTCAGCTCCAAGACTTTTGGTATTCACCCTTAATGGGTCACTGTCCCTCTCTGTCTCCCCGACAGGGATCTCAGGGTCACCAACCCTCTCCAGCCTTCCTGGCTGTGTCACCTGTGCTCACGCACGCAGCAGCATCTGCCTGTAGCCGTGTGCCTACAGCACACCCACAACTCTCCTCTAAAGCACGGGACTGGCTTCCTAATAAGGTTGCTCTCAGCCACCTGATCAGCTCAACCTGGGAACTGGCAACACCTGGCCCCAGGACTGGAGATCCCATCCCACTATAGTCTGGAAAACCTGGAAGGAATTGAACAGCCAGTTCCTCCTCTCCAAAGGCATTCACATTGTGGAACCTCTCAGCCCCTCTGGCTGAGAGTCCTGAGAGCCAAAGTTGCCATACTACACCGTGGTATTGCCATGCACTGCCACAATGTGTATTGACAAAAGACTAATGTGGGAGACAAACTGAGATGCTTACAGAAGGCCATCACAGCTGAAGTGTAAAGCTCCAGCCATTTGCTCCCCTTTGTGTCTAGAAACTATGCTATATGGAAGGAAAGAAAGCTCAGACTGTGCGCATGCAACACTCCACTCAACATATGATGTCAGCACAGTCCCACAGCGTTGACCCCTTCCATGGTGAAAAACAGCAGGAAACGGGGAATTTAAAGTCACCCATTGACCTACACAAATAAGGTAATTCTGGGTGCTCAGCCCAACAGGCTTACACATGGAGTGAGTCTTCAGAGACAGTGCAAGCGCGAGGCAATGCCAGCAGCTCTGGACCTGGAAAGAGCTCCGTGGCTAACTTGTTACCAGAACAGAGTCTGCAAGGCACCTTTTGTTAAACCTAGTGCCTAAAGGACACTTTGAGGCTAGGTCCCAACATCAAGTCCAGCGGGTCTGGACGCAGCACTCCAAAAATTAGGCAGAGGACTGCTGCGCTGGATAGCTACAATCGTAGAGACCAGCTCTAGTAGCGAAATAAAAGAGTCTAGATTGAACAAAAATGAAAAAAATCCTAGCAAAGGATAGATTAGTCTTTTAACAGAAGAGCTGAAAAACCGGAGGCATACTGGTGGTAGGAGGGGTTATCCTGGCATGCCTACAGTTTTTTATTTGCCAGTGTCCAATCCTCCTGTAAACAGCAGTATAACTTGAAGGTGAAAGACTTTCCTTCAATGGACAAGAAAGAAAAGGGATGATTTACCGAGAAGCACCCATCACAATCTTTATCAAAAAAATGGTCATCAGCTCTAACGTCCACTTAAAGCACCCCAGTTCATAGGTTAGTGGAAAAAGTATGTATTCCTTTTGATTTCATCTGGCAGGTACCTTTTATTGGTAGCAGTGGTCTAGCAGCATAAAAAAGTAAATCCTTAGTAACACCAGAGCTATCAAGCATTTTTATAATCAAGTGTCTGCCACAGAGACTTGAAAATAAGCACGACAGCAATATCATAGGACAATTGAACAAGTGGCTGGGCAAAAACATATTCAGCACATCTCTATAATAAATGCACAATTCACCATGTTTTTTTTGGTTTTTTTTTAAACACTGTAAGTGCAAAACAAAATCTGTTAATCCTGCCAAAAGCCTAGTGAGCTCCCAACTTCCTGTTTAAAGGAGAACTATGGGGTTAGGGCTTTTCCCCATAGTTCTCCGAAGGGTAACGGGAGGACACAAACTAGCGTCCTCCCGTGATCCAAAGCTCAGTATACCGCGAGCTACAGCTCGCGTTATACTGAGACGCCGCAGCTGAAACAGATCCCGACAATTATGTCTGGATCCGCCCAGCTGCGTAAGTGACAGCTGGCTCTGCCTATCTAGAGGCAGAGCCAGCTGTACCCGCCCCCTCCCCCGTCCGTTCCGCCAGTCAGCGCTGGAGGATCGGACAGGGGAGGGGAGAATCCAGTCACTCCCCTCTCACGGCTCTCTGCAGTGGCAGGATCGAGAAGTGAGCGAGCGCCGGTATGTGTTCGCTCACTTCCCGATCTACTGAGCCGACCTGTGACAGTTTCATTGTCACAGGTCGGCTCAGATTATGAGGCTGAGTGAAAAGCACTCACCTCATAGTTCTCCTTTAAGCTGACAATGTTGCCTCTGCTGCAGTGAAATCCTAAGCAGTGTAAATAACTCTTCTTGAGTTCTCCTCCACTGGACTACAGAACACCTACTCTTTATGTTACGGAGATGATAGGTGTGTTCTGTAGCTTAGCAGTAGGAAACTGGGCAGGGCTGACAACACTGCTTGGGATTTCAGTGCAACACACTGCATCTCTGGCAGATCAACAGGTATTTATTTGTCAACAGGTATTTGCATTGTTTTTAAAGGGATAAAACATGGGGAAATGTACTACACATTATTGCAAAGATGCAGCGAATAGTAGTAATAGGCTAATCAGAAGTCATTTTTCATTGTTCAACTCTGAAGTGACTAATCGTAGAATCTGATTCTGTGTGGTTCTGTACTATAACCATTGTAAGCATGCATTAAGAAAATCTTGTAAAACAAACAAAAGCATGTGGCAATGGCAGGGGACAATCAGTCAGTATAGTATAGGGGTTAAAAGAGAACTATAGGGTAAGTTTTTTCCCCCATAGTTCTCTTAAGGGTCACGGGAGGACATAAACTAGCATCCTTCCGTGAGCCAAAGCTCAGTATATCGCGAACTACAGCTCACCGTATAATGAGACCGCCGCAGCCGGGACAGATCCCGACATTACTGTCGAGATCCACCCAGCTGCGTGGGCGACAGCTGGCTCTGCATATGTAGAGGCAGAGCCAGTTATGCCCGCCCCCCTCCCCCATCCATTCCTCCAGTAAGTGCTGGAGGATCGGAGAGGGGAAATCCCTGCAGGGAGCCGTGACTGACAGTCACGGCTCTCTGCAGGGAGATGATCGAGAAGTGAGCGAGCGACGGGTATGTGTTCACTCACTTCTCGATCTATTGAGCCGACGTGTGACAGTTTCATTGTCACACATCGGCTCAAACTATGAGCATTAGTGATTTTCACTCACCTCATAGTTCTCCTTTAAGTGATAATGGACATAAGGAAAGAAGGAACAATTATTTTGCTATTCCTGCACCAGTGCTCAGAACAATAGATAAATGTCTTATCTGCTTGTCAGCATGAGAGACTTTTCTGTTTATGGAGATTCTAAGGGCCTGTTCACATGATATCAGGTCCTGATCAGGTGCGGATCTGCAGACTGATGCAGTGCGTTTTTGCTGCATTTTTGATGCGTTGGAGTGGGGCTGTTAGGCCTTGTTCACACCAAGCGCGGAGCAGATCCAGACCAGAGCAGGTGCAGACCGGATCAAAACTGTGTCCAATGTATTCCTATGGTATTTTGACCTCCAGTTCACATCGCAGCGTGCAGATCCAGACCAGATCCAGAGCAGGTGAAAAAACTGCGGCAAGCCCTACCTGCTCTGGAACGCATCAAAAACGCATGCAAGTGCCTGAAAGTTCATGTTAAACTTTAAAAAAATCTTTTTTTTTTACCAAAACCGGCCCGGAACGCATCAAAAACGCGGCACAACCCACTGCACTGCGTGTGCAGAAACCTGACCGGATCTGCTCTGCATTTGGTGTGAACAAGGCCTTAGTATGTTAGCTGCAGTGCAGTGCGTTTTTGATGCATTTTTGCATTTCCTGACCTGACAAAATGTGACATGCAGTATTTTTTCTGTCGTAAGCTGAACGGACTGCGCACGTGAGAACTGGAGCCCATAAAACACATAGGGATACATTGGGATGCATTTTGAGTGCAGCAGCGTACAGAGCCGGTCAGCACACAAAACGGACGTCGTGTGAACAGGCCCTTAAGGATTATTTATCTTGGCAATCCTTTTTGAAATTTGGCTATCACTAGGGTGTGTGCTTATTTCATAAACTCGTGCCAACATCTGACAACCATATAAGAGCAATGTTAATCTTAAATGCTGTATGGAAGGAACAGCGTCTACTTCAGGTGCAGACTAAAGCTGGGTATACACTAGTAGATTTTGGAACAAACTTTCTTATGAAAAATCTTGTCAGAACATTCGATTGAAGACTTGTAGAATGTCGTTTGAAATTTCGTTTGATTTAAATATTCGATTTTGGAATAAATGGAGTTTCTCAAACAAAAAACAAATTTACTGTTATAAAAATTTTCCATCCTGTTCCTTCGATTTCTTTTTCAAAAATGAATCATCAATTTAACCCTATCAACCACTGGTGTATAGCCAGCTTAACTTGAACGTCAATTTGCCAATTTTTATAAAAAATGGGTAAAAAGAAATAAGGAAAGTTCTTGGGAAACTAATTCAGACCTGGTCATGAAAGACATCATGAAGATTCACAATGTTAGGGTGTCCCTGACATAACTTCAGAGCTGCCACTTCTCGCTGAGTGTTCACCTCCATCCTAGAAAAAAGAAGAGGACAGGTAACCAAAATGCTAAAACACCAACTCAATTAGCTACAGAATCTTCACTAGAATTCTACATTTTCTGCTGCAGTATGTACTCCTGGTGGTTAAGTAATTACTAGCCATGAGTTTACATAACATATTATTAAGTGTTCTGAATGCCTCTCTGCTTTGCTGCACTTTTCCATTAATAAGGTGCCTTCTTTCAGGGAAGGTAATGTAATGGTAAATAAACAAATAGCAGTATATTTCTATAAAAAATAAATTTGCAGACTTTGTCATTGTTACTTTAAAAATGTACAAACATGATTTTACCCAGGATCGTATACACAATTTCTACTGAAGAAAGAATGTTCATTTTTTTTCTGCCCTTTGGGTTTGAGCCAAGAACATAGGAAGAAACAATTCTAAGAGTTCCCAATTTAGCTTACTTTAGTCAGTATTCTACAGGTGAAGAACACATTACCTAATGCAATTATTATCTTAAAACTGAACTGAAATCTGAAAGCACACAGCTAAATATACAACTGAATTACACAAACCTTAGCTTTTTAGCTGCTGCCAAAGGATTTGTTATTCTGTTCTACCATCCTTACAGGCTCTCCTACCAGACTGACCACAGTCAGATCTTACAATCCGTTATATATTTTTTTTAGACTATACTGCAGTTGAGAAGTACAGCCTGGTCCAAGACCAACCCCAGCCTGTGACTGGACACTGATGGAGATCATCTTACTGTCAGAAAGCTCTGATGGATAGCACTGTGCAATGCAGTGATGGGCAACTTAGTAAACACAGAGGGCCTCATGTGCGGCTTCTGACCTGTCCAAAAGGCCACAAAATAGGCAGCTAGGGAGGGATGAGTGTTAGCGGGAATTATGGCGGCTAAGGAAGCCAAGAAACCCCAACACAAGTAAAAGCAATTTAAACGGTAAGAGGCATTTTTTTATATTTTTTTCAGCTGAAGCTATGTGAATAGGAACATGTAACAATGATAAAATAGGTGTCATCCTAATTTGGCTGCCAAAGTGGAAATACACTTTAAGTTATTCTGATATGGCCGGGTTATACTTCTGTCTGCAGCAGTGTTAATTTCGTCTACTAATCATTTTCGGCATATTTTCTTCAACAACACTTTTCCAGTGAGTAAAACTAGACTAAAACTAAATGAAAACTACGTTCCTAAAAACTATAACAAAAATATATTGACATTTTAGTCAACTAACTAAAACTAGACTAAAATGTTAGGGAGAGACAATTTGGGAAGAGATCCAATCAGAACGAATCTCTTTGGACTTCCAGTTCCATCCTGAATGGACGGCTAATAGGTAATATGTGCAATGGCATTACAGCCAATATAGGTTTTCATTTTAATGTTTTAGAGTTGCACTTCTGCTTGAAAGAATGAAGAATGTCAAAAAGGAAGTTGTTATAATTAATACATATCTAATTACTGGTCCTTAATATTATTGTTTCTTTATAAGACTTGGTCTAATCTAATTTTAAGATAAATAAAGACATGTTATATATCACAACAGTTAAATATGTGTCTTTATTGCATGTTTAAACCTTAATACCATAAGTAATAACAGATCAACAGATGTTTACTCCAAGAGTATATAATGAGATTGGAAATTCTAGAGAAATTCTTACATTACTCTTTAACTAAATGCACTATATTTTAGTAGACTAAATCTACTGAAGATTTAGTCAGCTAAAATCTTATCATATTTAGCCCACTAAAACTAGATTAAAACAATTCAGATGACTAAAATATGTCTTAAACTAAATGGCATTTTAGTCAAAAGACTATGACTAAAACTAAATTGAAATGTGCTGTCAAAATTAACACTGGTTTGCAGGAGTATAAAGATACTGATAAACAAAAAAGCTGTTGGCCAGCAAGGTGTAAACCTCCTGCTCTGAGCATGCTTCAGTTTTGTAGAAGGCAATAGATCACAACAACTCAGAGGTGGAACCTGTGTCACTTAATGAACTTGAAGAAACGGCTTTTAAGTGTATTGATTATTACGAGGCAAAGGATTCAGTTATTCTGATACAACTGCGACATCCAAAAGTAGTCCAACTGATGGGTGGACAATGCAGCAAACAAAACAGGCTCACATATCTAATATAATAAATAACATAATAAAACTAGGGGCAGCATGAGGCTCAAAGAGCTGCCTGAAGGACCCCACACCCAAAGCTGGCATCAGGTGAGGCCTGAAAATCCACCTGATACAACATAGAGAATGTATGAACAGAGGACCAGGTGGCAAACAGTTGCCTCATGTCTAAAAGCCCAAGAGGCACTCATAGACCTAGTAGAGTGCTCCTGGACACGAAAAAGTGGAACCTTGTCCTTAAGACCATAAGCTTGAGCCACCCAAATTTGGTGAATGGGGACCATCAGAAATGACAAAAAGTCTATCTAATGGAAGCAGTGGCTGAGAGGTAAACCTGTACAGCATGAACTACATCCAGGCAGTGAAGGGAAAATTCACAGGGACTGTGCACATATGACCCTCCAGTTAGTGGCTCAGCATTTAATTCCTCAGCGCATTAACCACCAAAACATGGGAGTATTGCTGGCGTATAACATTACCAATCAGTGTAGTAGCTCCTAAAGCTCAGCCCAAATGGTGTGCTCATTAAATAAGAACTAATGCTAAACCCTTTTTTGGCTTCAGTTCTCTTTTTAAGTCACAGGAGTACATTTACATGTACTCCTGTGACCCAAACTCAGCATCTAGCGGGCTACTACCGCGTGCAGAGCTGCGCTGCAGCCAGTAAAGATCCTGACAATATTTTTTGGGATCCACCCCACTGCCTGATTGACAGCCGGCTCTACCTCTCTAGAGCCAGAGCCAGCTGTGCCCTCCCCCTCCCCTGTCTGTCCCTTCAGTGAGCGCTGGAGAAGTAGAGAAAGGGGAAGGAGAATCCCTGCGGAGAGCGCTCGCTGACAATCACCGCTTTCTGCAGGGAAGAGCCATGAGCTGGGTGGTCAGCAGTTTGTGATCGCTAAGTTCTCAAGTAATAAGAGTCTTTAGAGACTGGGTCATAACACAGGCTGTGTAATGCCTCTGTGACAATTAACATAATTTCCGAAGCGCCATCAACAGAACTCAATGCCCAAATCTCACATTTCAGGCAAGCATGCGGTCCAGCAGGGTCTGGGTATGACCTGCAAGGTATTGCCAATGATTAGGTGATCTGGATGGCTGTATAAAGAGCCCACTTCAGCAGCATACAGATAATATCTTGAGCAAAAACTAAATAAAATGGCTAGTAAAGGGGTAAACGTTTCTCAATAGAGAAAATATGTCCAGCCGCCCAGTACACTAGCAAAAAAACTAAAGCATGCTGGTAATAGGAGCTGGTAACCTAGCTGGCCAACAGCTTTTTTCTTTTATAGTATCCAAATCCTGTGGGTGATAGTATAACCCAATTATAACAGAATAACTGAATCTTGTGTCCTTTAATAAATGATAAAGAAAATAAATACAGTGTAACCCTCTGATACTAGCTGCACCCCGGAACCTCAGGCAGCCTTGGATACAGGAAGCCATGTTTTTATGCTTAAGACAACTGACAAAGAAGGAAAACCCTGGATAAAATTGCTTGCAGATCAAGCTTAGATATTTTTATGAACAAGTAAATATAACTTATATTCATATTTTAGTTGAATGATTTATCTCAACTTAAAGTGACACTAAACTTGCATTCAAGTATTATAACAATTTAGAAAAATATACCTTATTTGTGTATCACTCAGCTGTAGTTTCTGAAATCAACTCTAAATTGGTGATGACACTGTTTTTCCTTCTAGAGCGCATATGTCAAATACAAGGCCCGCGGGCCAGAAACAGCCCACCACACAATTTTCTCAGGCCCGCCAGTCTCAAGCTCTGTACTGCCAAGCAGGGTAATTTTTTTTTTCCAGCCAGAGCTTGGAGCAGCAATTTAGGCGGCCGCCCTCTGAGGACTGCACACCTACATGTTTCTCCTCAATCGCGCTTCCCTCCTGGGCTGCAGGCTTCTTTTTGCACGCAGGTTTTTCGGTCGCACCTCTCTCCTGGGCCACAGGTTTACCGCATGCACGTTCCTCCATGCCAAGGGGTGTGAATAAAATCAGGGCCTGGACATAAAAAAGAAAAAAAAATGAACCCTGTTATTGCCGCGGAACAAAGCTCAGGCACACTAATCATTATATGACAGTCCTGGTGTCCTGTGTGCGAGGACACTAAAAGTGTCAGCAGTCCCTGTCCATTTAATGGACAGGGACTGCTGATAAGTATCAGCAGTCCCTGTCCACACAGTAGTGCCCTCACACAGAGGATACCAGGACTGTCATATAATCATTAGTGGGCCCGAGCTTTGTTCCGCGGCAAGAAGCAGGGTTCATTTTTTTTTCTTTTTTATGTCTGGCCCCTGATTTTATTCACAACCCTTGGCATGGCCCTTAGTAAGTTTGGATTTCGCACACCTGTTTTAGGGTGGCTACTTTTGTTCCCCATGGTCCCTGTGTGTGTTGTAAATTAGTCACTCTAAGCTCGCTCCTGTGATGGACTACAATCTCAATACAAATTAGTAAACTAAATGTGAGATTGTAGTCCATCACAGGAGTGGGCTTGGAGCGGTGACTACTTTACTACACAAACGGACCATGGGGAACAAAAGTAGACACCCTCCAGAAGGAAGGACAGTGTCAGCACCAATTCAGAGATGTTTTGAGGATCTACAGCTGAGTGATACACAAATAAGAGACATTTTTGTTAATAATTAGGCTACTTGAAAGCATTTTTAAGATTTAACTCCTGAGTTTAGTGTCACTTTAAAGCTCACCCACATTATACAAACTGTTGTCATGGAAAAAACGGAATGTGCTTACTGTGCGTCTTCTATGCAGCCTGAGCTAGCATTTGCATTCTCCACACTCCACCCATTTAACTCAACAATAAGCTCCGCCTATGGTAATTGGGGTTTTACTAAACCACTAGGGAAACATCACAGCATTACACATTTCATGAGCTGTTGTCCAGGTGTTCATACTGGCAGGAGGCAGCTAGGAGCCACAAGGTGAAGTCTGAATTATTTCACAAGCCAACTATAGAAGGCATTACACATGACTAATGCCTTCAGACAGACAAGGATTGTGCAATCTGTACTTTTTTGCAAGGTAAGCAGCATAGTTCACCTTTTGCTAAGTATTTTCACAGCATATTCCTTCTTGCTCTGGCGATGGCGACATTTCCTGCACACAGAGAAACTTCCAGACCCCAGAGCTGGCTCCTGCAGATCCATTTCATACTGCTGAAAGAATGGATTAGGACTGACAAGAACAGCAAAAGGTAGATTCTGGGAAAGGGGAGTGGTCACTAAAAATAAAAAAGTGAGTAACATAAAGCATGTAAATTTAAACCAAGAACAAAATAAAGGTTACTTTGTCACTAAATATACGTATTTACCTTCATGGCAGCACTCAGAGCTAGCGTAGGGCTTGCAGGTTTGTCAGCAGATGGGGCAGGCATGTCTGTCATTGCTGCATTTACACCAAACAGAACAGATGGAGCTACAAAGGAGTATCCCTGAAATATACAAAGCAAAGTAAGGAGATGGAGCAAACAACAAATGTGACTTACAGTTTTGCTGGCAGAAGACATTACTTCTTTGCTGAAAAAGAGATAGTATATGTTCTATAGGTTAATTATTCTGGAATCCAAATAGGTGTTCTGAGGTTCTATAACTAAATGCTCCTATAAATGTACACATAATTTGTAAATAGAGTACCAACACAGCCATACTGATAAAGGAACCTAAAGACTTAACTGAGAAAATCATATGCCTAGATACTATTGAGCTGACATTCTATACCAATGAACCACAATCCTTAGCTTAGGAGCCACATTGACTGAGCCGTGACTCTCAGCAAATATTTATGTGGCTTGTGGCAGCAAATCAGAAGCTGCTTACTGTCTCTCTGTCTAATCGCCTGCTGTATTATACATTGCACCTAAACATAAAGCTAACCAAGCATGCACTACTCACAGAAGGTATCTGGTGTACTAACCAAGGCAAAATGAATGTACTACCTTTAGACTGCCAAAGACTATCCTATATAGTTGACAAATGTTACAAAAAAACTAATCAAGGTGTAAACATGATTATAGATATAATCAAGGCTAACTGTTGGACATCCAATAAAAAAATGTTGAATACTGTTCTTTCCATGACGTTCAACAAAATCACTGGAAGATATGGTCATAGCTGTACAAATAACTGACGGTGGTGGGGAAGTGTGCCCCATTATGCATCTAGTTTAATTCACAACACTAACTATTCATTAAACAACACCATGGGAGCTGTGGTTATACAGAAGAGAAATAGAGGTCCACATCACAATTTTTTCTCAGTTCAATACATGAACTCAGATATTTTGTCAGATCAAGCTATACATTATACTATTACAATTAACTTCTCTTATTTTCTCCCTTTTAGTTTGTTAAATGCATTTGAAAGCATTTTGTTCTATCTGTTGCATAAATTCCACATGAAAAACTGAACATGTAAAACTAGATTTGGACAGACCTGGAATATACGCGCCCCAGAAGGTGGAGTTGCCGCTGGAGAGTACACAGGGTCTAAACTTGTAAATTCATCTGAAAAATTACTGACATCTGTTTCACTGCGTATAGATGGACGAAATGGAGGAGTAACTTTACGCAGGGCCAGAGCTTCCCAGTCCAGGCCCTGTATTAGAGACAAGAAATGTTACAGACAATGCCTCACCCAAAAATGAGTAGGTAGTAAAACATTGGACAGTGTCTTCTCACCCTATAGAATTTGTGTTCCTTTATTTGGAAAGCACCCTCTGCTCCAAGTCGTTTTCTTGGATCCTTGCGAAGCAACTTCTGAAGAAGATCCCGAGCCTCCAAACTTAAAGATGAGGAATACGAGGGCTCCATCTTTAGGATCCGTCTGTGACAAACATGGTTTTTATGTAATGAAGTATTGTTACCCATCCTTCAGCCTATTACTCTCAAGAGAAAATATATGTATCCATATGTTCTGAAATCTACCAAACCCTTCCTCCTAAATTCTATCTCAACAAACCCATACTATTTCTACACTTTCAAATCCTTTATTCAATTTATAACATAATATATTACAAACATTATGGTATCCTTATTTGAATTCCCATTCCAACCTTGTATTACATTTACAAAAGCAATTAAAATATCGACTGTCTATTCATTGCATAACAACATTTATTTAGCATTCATCCCTCATTCTTATCATACCCTACACACAAAAATACACAGAAAAACCCAATCCTGTCTATTTCCTCCCCTCTCCCCCCAAAGATTCTCTCCCACCTTCTGATCCCTAGCAACCTTAGTTCTTATAAATCCATATCCATAATATATATATGTCAGATTCCGGAGGCATATAATTTTGAATCCAAGGTTGCCAGACCTTTCTAAATTTAAAGATTGAGTCCTTTAGTATTGCAGTAATTTTCTCATTTATTAAATACCATGTAATTTTTTCTTTAATTTGTTGTACAACTGGTATCTCTGACTCCAAATCTCTGGCTACTGTTTGTTTAGCTGATGTAAAGATGAATGTTATCAATCTAAATTGATGTTGCGTAAAGACTTCTGGCTTGAAATTTAGCAAGGCTTCCCATGGGTCTTTCCTTAACCTTCTTCCCATGACTCTCTCTATTATCTAATATACCCCCGACCACTTAAAGCTGAATTTTAGGGCACTTCCACCAAATATGGGCCATGGAGCCTTGCTCCCCACAACCTCGAAAATACAGCGAGGAGGAGCCACCTGAAAAATTTGCCAGTTTAATAGGGACCATATACCATCTAAATAAAAGCTTACTATTTCTTTACTGATTTTTTTTACTCACTTGGACACTTCATTCTGTGAGTTCTTTTCCCCCTCCAATGTGAATGGAGATGCTCCTGTTAGCAGTTCATAAATGAGGATTCCCAGACTCCACCAGTCCACTGACTGCATCAGAAAATACACAATATAATTGGAGGGAATATTGCATTCTTAATGAGATGTCTGCTGCTGCCATTTATAATGACTCACCTTGCCATGACCTCCCTGCCCTCTGATTATTTCTGGTGCCATATATTCAGTCGTGCCACAGAAGGAATATGTGCGCTCACACTGTGCAAAAAACATCAAAAAATACAGGAGCGTAGTTCATAAAATATAATCAATATAACACCTAGGTCAGTAAATAAAAAATACTTTCCACAATGCGTAAGAAAATAATTCATGATGGTCTTAGTTCAGTACATTTACTTAGAAGGCTGAAATTACACTACATTACTTAATGCTGTGGAGAAATCAGTATTTTGCAGTACCAAATACACTAACAGTGGACTCAAGACTCCTATATTCTGTTGAATTAATTAATACACAGTCTTAATGGCAGCATTTGCCACAGTATTTGGGAGCATTACAGCCAGCTAAATCTTACATCCGCACTTTTATAGATTGCTCAATTTGTTGTTACTTTGTTTTAATTCTGAACAGTGTTTATATATGTAAATGATATGTTCTTCTACAACTTGCCTTAATAATGTTCTGCTACACAAGACCTTAATTTAAACTGATCTACCTAAAGGAAAGACTTGTCAATATGGCATGCCCATTAACTCATATGTGTAATGCTACTTGTTATTTGTGAATGCAAGTGCAAGATCTAAAACCAACTTCTCACCTCTTCAGACATGAATTCTTTGCTCAGGCCAAAGTCTGTAAGCACCACATGACCATCACTGTCCAATAAGATGTTTTCCAGCTTGATGTCTCGGTACACGATGCCCAACTGAAGAGAGGTGTGGAGTCAGAACAGTCCCTGTCATTATGCCAGCCATTCAGCACAATTTATGTAAGTCATATGGACTGCATTTAAGGTCTCCCTGCATAAAGCAAGATAGACATTTTCTCACCTTGTGTAGGTGTTCAATAGCCAGAATAACCTCTCCAGAATAAAAGCGTACAGCATCTTCAGAGAAGTTATCTCGCTGATAGAGATGAGTAAAAAGTTCTCCTCCACTAACATAGTCTATCAGGATAAAAGAAGGACAGAATATAAGGCCACAACATTATGTTTAACCATTACACTACAAAGACAAGTATTAGGAGTCATGCCAAAAGTACCATTTTACTAATAAAACAGATTTAATTTATTAGGCAAGTTGGGCAATTTGTGTGATGCACAGAAATTGTATTTCTGATATACAAACCTATAGCGACTATGCATTGAGTTCTCCTTTCTATAGGGAAAAAACATAGAGTTGCGTGTAGTATAAGTATTAATGGCTTTATACAAGACTCTGGAAAACAAACAAGTTACTTATAACTTAGACTTGATAAAAATGCTAAGTGTTGCTGGGGGTTAGTGTAAGGGTGGCATTGCAAGAGTCATTACCCCATGCTCTGCAGTGGGGCCTTAACCCTTTCGCTGCCAAGGACGTATGGCATACGGACCTACAAAAGTGCTTCCAGCTGGCCAGGTCAGTATGTGTGGTCAAGGAGGCTTTTGATGGCCCTGGCTTACAGTGGGCTCATTAGAAGACTCACAAGCACTTGAATAATATAAAGTGGCAGTTCATTGTCTATCACAAGCACAAAATATGAGGCAGCTCTTGCGCAAACTAGGGTTGGAGGTTTGGAATGACTGTTTTCCGAGCACATGCTTTAGTTCTCACAATGAGTCAGTGCAGGAATAATTCTCTGAAAAGTTTAAACATCTAATTCATATTAATCAATCACTTTTTTTAACTATTTGACAATCATGTATTATCATTATTTGTATCCTTTATGTATAAAGTGCCAACTGACAGCCCGGGTACAGCATTATTCTTTTACCTACCCAAATGACCCAGTAGATAATATTTTGGTGCATTTAATTGAAAACCTGTAGCTGTATCATGTATAACAATCTCAGGACACTAACATGTTTCAAATTTCCGTTTTAGTTAGTGAAGGGTTGAGTCAGCACTATATTTCACTGCTTCTTCAAATCTTGGTCAAATTTCTGAAAGTTCACAAACCTTCATTTGTGGCTAACCGAACATGGATTAAACTAAACTTTAAAAGATGTCCCTAAATTTCCGAGGCTGTCCCTAGCATTGCTCCCTTACTAAATGTTTTTGTAGCACTCATCGCTTGTTTATAAGCTCATCACTTTATGTATGAATCTTTGTATGATATTATCAACTACTACTTCATGTGAGATGATGGAGCTATATAAATAAATAACAGTAACAAATACGTTAGGGAAAAGGGCCTACTATCTGTGCTTTGCCGAATAATCTTTTTATGTAACTATAAATAATGAGCTTTTGAGTTTTCTGTGTCTGTATAACAAATGTTGATCTTGATCTTTTCCTTTAGGAGGCAGAACTGAACATATGAATTCTCCCAATCTATATATATATCTGACAGCTTTATGAAGTGCCAGCCTAACAAGCTTTATTCCATGATCAGATAAGCCCAACATACTATTCTTTACCAAATATTTCCTTCAGATTTAATACCTAACACTAAACAGTCATTATTTTAGCAATTTAATCATATGCAAAGGATCTCTCTTGTATTTTTTTGGGTACTACAATGACTTAACACATATAGATCATAACACCTGCCTTTCACAATAAGTAACATTTAAATAAGTTCATTTTTTTATGGGCATATTTCTGATTTAATCCAATAGTGCACCCCTGCTTTGGATTGCTGCATGTAGACTTCCACCCATCCCACTGTACAAGAAACCTGATATTAGGCATGGTACCAATATCATAAAGATTCTACATAAGCATATAAATTTGTGTGTGTCTGTCTCTTTTTAGAGAAGGTTGAGCTCTACGGAGTCTGGATTTAGGGATTTAATTGTTATTAAATTGGAAAGCCCCTTAGGTCTATAGTGATAGAAAGCATACATCAGTGATTCTAAGCACACTATTTCCTTTACCTACCTAGTATAAGGTGGAGTTTGGCATCTGTCTGGAAGGCATAGTGAAGGGTCACAAGAAATGGACTCTGTCTCACATGTTCTAGCACAGTACGTTCAGTTCGCGTGTGCTCTGCTGTCTTCTCTTTTTGAACCAGAGCTGCCTTACGCAGCACCTTCATGGCATAGAGGCGATTTGCATTTGGGCCAGTCACTTTACGAACAAGGAAAACCTTACCATATGCTGCAAAAAGAGTGAAAGAATATTACAAAATGCCAGAGGAGGCAAGAAACAAATGGCAACAACCAAAGGAGGCATTCATCTTTCAGAATTATTTGGCAGTTTCCCAGAATTTAAACTATAACATTGGCATCGGAGCTTTCAAATGGCCTACATATATATTTCAATAATTTGAAGCACCATGTCTAACGGCGCACATAGACATAGGATTAATAAAGTCTCAATTTAGCTAGATTTAGCAAAACACCTCTAAGCAAGATTCTCTGAGCCCCCTATCAGCTGTTTTTGCTGTCCACAGCTCTGGCAGGAAGATCTTCCCCACTCAGCAAGGTCAGTGACAACCAAGACTTTACTAAGAGCTGAACTTCCTGTCTCCCCTCACTGGTATGGACTTTTCATATATTCATGTGGAGAAAACAGCATAAGACGTTTGTGTCACTTACCTCCAGTTCCCAAAATTTTCAGCAGTTCAAAGTCTACCATACCAACTTTGTCTTCTTGTCCTGTCAGGTTCACTTCTGTGTGAGAAAACAGACATTGATCATTTATCCAGGAAAACATACAAAAATATATAAACAGAATGTTTTCCAATTGTTCCTCATTTATAATAGATTACCCCAAGTCTTATGTCAAGTCTGTCAGTTAAATGAAACTTCCAATATCACGCTTTACTTTGTGTTCTAACTAGGTCATGAATACACTAATGTCAGTCAAAGCTAAATGATGACATACAAATGTAGTAGGACATTCGGTTGCTAGAATACAATTCTTATTATCTATTTCTATAATCCTTATTCCTGGTGAAACATTATACACAAGTATTTTTCAACAAAAGTAGAATTGGTTTGAAAAAAACATCACCTTAGGCTTTAGAGGCCTAAGACCTGACAAAAAATGATGTCCACAACTGCCACAATTCTGAAAAGCACTTTAATGGGAAACCGCCCCTGTCACTTACTATGAGTCTTAAAGACACTGATTGGTCTGCATGTGGATGAAATGGCATTCATATTTTTAATAGTTTCAGTTTTAAATACAAACTTCCTACTGAAGTTTATCTTTACCCAAACAGATCTCACACTTACAATATGTGGCCCTTAGCTATTGTTAAAAAATGTAAGATATTTAACCAGTTACACTATGTAGGAAACGGTTTGAGTTAATATAACTCCCAACATTTTATTTATTCATCATGCATTTTTGAACAAAGCCATGCCCACTTAACCAAGATTCACCACTTTCAATGTTTGGAATTCAAAGCTATTCTATCCAAATAAAGACAATAGATAGGGCACTATGCAAAGAAACTGCATGTTATTATTCCAAACTAGAGCTGCAACAATTAATCGATTAAGTCGATTAAAATCGACGATGGAAAACGTTGTCAGCGTTTTCCATCGTCGATTAGTCAGCTATCGATAGGTTAGCCTGTTTGGGGCTCCACACATGACCCGAGCCACACGCAATGCCCGCCGTAAACGACGCAGAAGCCACGGCCACCGCACACGCCGCTGCTCCTCTCATCGCTGTGAGCTCCCTCACTCGCCGCACTCTTGATGGTGTGACTGGGCCCTCAATGCATGGGGTCAGCACTGAAGGATAAAGCAGCATTTTCTCCCGGGAAGGTTAGTATTTTGGCCCTTCTGGTATTCATTTATTTTTATATCGCAGCACAACTTGACAGATGAATATAGTCCTCTGTATCTGGGCAGGACAAAGTTTGGTTGCTATGGTGACTAAAATAATGCTTTCTGGTGACCTAGTCATTTAAGTCTCTACTTGCAGACATATTGACTGCAATTTCATCAGTTATCACTAGGTGACGCCTGGAAGAAAAATGGCAGACGATCAACACTGCAAATGCCTCTGTGTGTGGCTATTTGTGAGAGAGTATCTGTGTGGGCTAGGAGTCCCAGTATAAGTCTGTGTGCCAGCAGTCCTAGTGTGTACCTGTGCGTGTGCCAGCAGTCCTAGTGTGTACCTGTGTGTGCCAGCAGTCCTAGTGTGTCTCTGTGTGTGCCAGCTGTCCTAGTGTGCATCTGTGTGTGTGCCAGCAGTCCTAGTGTGCATCTGTGTGTGTGCCAGCAGTCCTACTAGGTGAGAAGCAGTCCTATCATAAACAAAAGCCACTTGACATACTGTAGGCCTTAAATTGTATTTCAACTTTTGCTGTCAAGTTTGAGAAAACCCAACTATATGTTTGCTAAGTGTTCCTATTCACGCAGCATACTTAAACATTTTTTTAAAATTATTTCTTAACTGTTGTTTCTTTGGTGGAGGCCTTTGTACAGACTGCAAGCTACTCTGAACAGTTTCAAAGTCAGTTGTTCCCCAGATGCTTCTAATTCTTTCAAGTGTAATTCCCCTTTTGCCGTCAAATTTGGGAAAACCCCTTTATATATTTGTTATGTGTTTCTATTCACACAGCATACCCAAAAATATTTTTAAAATATATATATTTCTTACCTCTTTGCTGTTTTTTGGTGAAGGTCTTTGTGTACTTTTAGACTGAGTTTCTTCGCAATAACATACAATACCTCTAAGGGGGTTATTCACAAAGCTGCCGAAGGCAGCCAAGTGAATATCCCAGCCAAAGTGAAGTGAGCTGAACACTGTTCAGATATTCATTTCTGGCTTGTAGGGCTAATTTAAGCCTTACATCGGCTAAAATCAGCTGTACATGGGCTGCCTTCGGTCAGCCGAACATGCTCTGCATGTTTGGCTGAGCCGAAGTGCAGAAGGAGTTTGACTCAGCCGATCCAACATCTGGATTGGCTAAGCCGAAGCTCTGGCAGCTCACTCGCTGCCATTTGCCCCTATTCTCATATTGTGAATAGCCGCTATAGCAGCCCTGTGGTTCGACTGAACCAAAGGGTTCCGGCGCCCGAAGAGAACCCGCACATTTAGTATACCAAGGTCTACAGTATGTGAAACAATTTGCACTGTTTTAAATACAATTCTAGTTTTTACCTTTTTGCTATGCCTTGTTGCATCCCTTTGCTGCTGATCCTCTGCAGCCCCTTGGCAGCTGTTTCCTATCTGCATTCATGCACTCTGGCCAGGATTGCTGCACAGATCCCCTGTGTGCCCACACAGTGCCCCTGAGAGCTGCACTCTGTTTCTGTGGCGCAATCGGTTAGCGCGTTCGGCTGTAGACCGAAAGGTTGGTGGTTCAAGAATTTCTTAACGATGCTGTCAGGTCTTCCATGACATACTGTATAAGTTGTGCACCTTATAGAGCCACAATTGGATCGTATGAGGACAGGACTGTTTCCACATCAATGGAACACATGCTCTAGCACCGTTCAATAAGTGGTGTGTGAGGGAGTGTTTGGAGATAAGATTCGAGGACATGTGTAACAGACATGCCGCCAGGTTGTTTCTGAGGTTCACCATAGTTAGGTCTTCGATGACAGTCAGCACTTTGTCCCAAAAGGGTCTTGATCGTAGCAAGAATCAAAAGACATGTAACATTGTACCTGATTCTGAGCCGCATCTCCAGCACCTATCAGAGATGGAGGCCCTCATGTGTGTAAGAGCCAAGGAACCCTATACCAGCGAGACATTATCTTGTACCCTGTTTCTTGAAATTTGCTGGCAATGGAGGATTTGAATGACATGGTAATGATGGTGTGTCGTGGTTGGTGTAGACGTTGAAAGAAACTGAGAGGCTTGGAAATCAGTAAGGCTTGGAACAAATAAAGAACTTGAGGCAGAATATTTATCTTAATGGTAGCACATCTGCCAGGGTGGACCAGATCTTAAGATCTTTAAGTATCTCCGTCATTAATGGAGTAAAGTTAGCAGTGTACAAATGTTTGATATCAGTTGTAATGTACGTCCCCAAATATTTAATTTGATTGGTCGCTAAGTTAAAAGGGAAATCGACGCATAGCTGGGAGAAAACATCGGGCGGCAGTAAGATATTCAGGGCAGATCATTTTGGCAAGTTCACTTTAAAGTTGGAAAACTGACTATAGTCGGAGAGAGCCGAAATAAGGTTAGGAGCAGATGTTAAAGGATTGGTAAGAAAAATATGAAATCATCTGCGTATGCAGCTACCTTCTGTTCACCTGAGTGCATAGAAAAACCCTGTATGTTAGCCGATTTCCTTACTGTGCAGAGGAAGGGTTCCAAGGTTAAAGCAAAAATTAGGGATGAGAGTGGGCAGCCCTGACGGGTTCCATTAGTCAAGAGGAAGTCTTTAGATCTAGTCTCGTTAACTCGAACTGCCGCAGATGGTGAGGAATAATTTAGACATATTGTTACCCAGGCCTGTATGGTGTAAAACAGTCTTCATGAAGTCCCAGTCCAATATGTCAAATGCCTTCTCGGCATCAGTGGAAAGCAATACTAGAGGTTTGTTCTTGTTTTGGTTCTGAGGAAGGAGGCGTGACCTCTGAAATGCGTAAACCACTTCACTACCAGGGAAGACGAATAGCCGGTGGATATGCACCTCTCGTTCTGACCCTTTTATGCCTGTTTTTACTCGACTTTTGTGAGTACCTTTTTACCATCTTTTTATTTGTTCATTAAAAAGCTTTTATGCGATGGAGGCGCTCTCTGTGTCTTGTCTTGCAGGTTTGTTCTTTGATTTAGTCATATGGATAACATAAAAAACCCTGAAGGGGTTGTCTCTTGCCCCTCCAGAGGGGATAAAGCCTACTTGGTCAGGGTGTATGGGACATAAACGGAAGTAGCCTATTTGCTATAATTTTGGAGAACAGCTTCAGGTCTACGTTTAAAACTGCAATAGTTGCTGGCCTAATCAAACTAACGGTTCAGTTAATTCAAACAGTTGTAATCATCCCGTAGCACAATGCGTGCGGGTTTATAGATAAACAGTATAAACAGAAGATATTACACGCTTCAATAGGAGATGCAAGGCCCGTACCCACTGGCAGGATGGAACAAGATGCAATAGGAAGTAGAGAATGTATGCATAATGCAGGGGGTGCAATCCCATGGCAATTAGCAGGCGTTCACTGAGATCCAGAGGGAAGGAAAATCTCAAATCCAGGATCTCTCAGTATGCCAGACTGTATCCGCATCCATCCCATGCCTAATGGAACATGCAATTCCCAGTGAAGCACAGCATTCCCATAGTAAGCCTACAGCAGAACATAATGTATGGAAATTATAACAAGGTGAGTATAACAGTGGTCATAGGACAAACAAACAGCCTTAACTTAATCACATCCCAAGGGTAACATAAACAGTGTAACCCACTCAATTAAACGGCATTCCGATGTATTAGAAAGTTCCTTAATACTGCCTGGAACTGCTTATCAAGGGAAGCAACATATCAAAGACGGCTAGCAGGGGAAGTCAGAGAATTCAGGATTCGTGCCATGTCAGAGCGGTTCGTGAAGAAGAACGCGGTTGAAAGGGACGTCTGCCTCTGGAAGAGCAAGCCTGTTGTAGTAGTCATAGTGGAGCAGCATCCTAAAGCCAGAAAGAAAGTCCGGGAGATCGATCGCTCCTACGTCAAGTAAATGAAAAAGGTCAGGCAATTGAGACAGTGAGTAATTAGCAAAGGAGCTGTCCTGATGTCGAACAATTAGATGGAAAGGGTGACCCCAATGATAGAAAGCCCCAGCAGCTCTGATTGTATCTAGCAGAGGTTTCAGCAATCTGCATATCCTCAGGGTGTGGCGGGAGAGATCAGGGATAACTTGAATTGATGCTCCATCAAGGTCAACAGGACCTCTGTCCCACACTCGTCGCATGATTTCCTCTTTAATCGAGAAAAAATGGCTTCTGTTCTCCGCTTCATCATGATGGAGTAACAGAGTAGACATGCGGTGTTGCGTCTCAACCACAGTGACCTTATGGTCCAGGGAGACCACTTGTTGTTTGATCTCGTGCACTTCAGTACGTAGAGCTTGTACTATTTTGGCGGCCATGGCATTATGCCTTAGTAGTGAGCTTATGGAGAATGGCATGCCATGTGCTGTCCTCTCCTGCATCCTGATCATGGGCGGCCCGATGGAAGAGTCACGGCTCGGTATAATCGGGGTCGTGATCGCAGAAGCCTCTCGATCCAGCCTCTAAGTCGGGACCATTATTTGAGGCAGGGAGTTTGTTCTGCCACTTGTTAGGCGTGGAGCTCGCAGCGCCGACCCGGCCAGGCGCCATGCTGGGGTCGTTCCTGGTCTATGAAGCAGTCAGTTTTTGAAGAAAGTGGGTGGGGGTGATCTGCGAGACCTTTTAGCCTTCGGCATGCAAGGGAAAAGCAAATAAAAGTCCACTGAAAGAGTCAGGGAAGCCAGGCCTTGCAGCGCTTCACAAGAACGTATCCTCACACCGCCATATCCAGACCACGCCCCTGGAGTTCTACTTTAACCCTTTGTTTGGACAGACAGTGTTCAAATCTAGTGATAATGAAATAACTTCATACAGTCGCCTCCTTAACATTTCATAGAGAAAAAGCTAGGTAAGAATTTTAAGCAAGTATAAAGTACTTAAAAATGTACGCATAAAAGGTTTAAATATTGTTTGCTTTGTTATTCTATGTGAATGAAAACAGGTAACATATATAAAGTAGGTATTATCTCAATTTGGCTACAAATGTGGAAATACATTTTAACCCTTTGAACAGACCATGTTCAAATATAGTTTATATGACAGCGATCTGAGAGCACAGTACAGCCAGGGTGAATTATGGTGAAAAAAGCTCCCACAGTTCCCTCCTTGAAATTACAGAAAATTGAACAATTTCACCTTTGGAGCAAGCAAATGGAAAGCATCCATTTAAAAATGTTTTTAAAGTTATGCCATGTGAATGGTAACATGTACCAAACATAAAATAGGTGCTATCCCAGTTTGGCTGCAAAAGTGAAAATACACTTCAGGGCTGACCACATACAAGCAGACAAGACATATGCCTGTCCTTGATCACATCACCCCATAGCTACAATCGTAGCTCTGATTTGTGTGAGGTATAAATAGATGTATTTCACATACTATGGAACAAAGTGTGAGTCCCCTAACGATGCCCGCACACTGAAACATAATTTCAACTGATCATGCTGTGTAAGGATGCGCATATATAAGCAAATTAGGCTCCCCGAACTTCTCCTATGGGCTCCAGGCTACCTGATCTTAACCAGATTCTTACATCCACCATGATGGCCAAACTTTACCAATGTAGGCAATCTGTGAAGTTACCAACTTTCAATATCCACTGGTGGACTATATTATCTTTTATCCTGTCAATATGAGTGAACATCTCTCAGTACTGAAAATTGTCACATCCCATACACTGGCCACTTATTGGCATAGAGCGGCACTTTTCGACTACCAGGCTGTGGCCTGGTACTTGCCCGTACTAAGATTGGGAGGAAGGACCCCTCATATGAACATGCTTGTTCAAGGTGAATTACTTGTAGAGCCTTATAAACATGACATTGGAGCTATGGCAGCTCCTGTATTTCTAAGCTGTCAGGATTCCCTTTAAATTGAAACTTCATCCATATCGTCAAAATAACAAAAAAGGCACCTTTAGAAATGTTTACTAATGACAATCTACAAATGTATACTTATAGATAATTGTCGGCTGCTTTTTTTTTTGCATACATTATTTTTCTTTTCTTCCCCAGTCGTCTCAGTGGCCATTTTAACTAAGGGCAGGTTACTAGATCTCCCTTTACTTCCTGGAACTCTAGGACATGTGACTAGGACATGTAACCATGTACATCATCTCAGGGGAGGAAAATGCCTTTCCCTGGGATCTCATGAGATTACGGATGAGATTTCCCAGCAATGCATTGCTGATGTAACTTTCCCAAGATGCAATGCTTGGGCACATTACATTATTTGTGCTAAAGTGGACCAGGAAGTATAAAAACTGTAATTATAAGAAAAATAAAAATATGTTTGTTTAACTAATGAATGTAAGATGCTTTCATATCACAATGCAGAGCTGTATGATGATGTGATTTTTAGTCAAAGGGGGTAAAGGTCCAGTTTAATGATTTGATAGTATGTGTGTTGAGATGCTTGGTCCACCTCTGTGTTCTGTGGTTCTTCCCCCCAGCTCCCTATATCTATACTGTGTCATGCAGTGTTGTAGGCACCAGCAGAAGGAACCAAATCATGCTGTAGGGGATGCATCAGATGTAAAGATCCTTTAGGTGGCCATTGTAAGAATGGATGGCATAACAGGTGGATATAAACCCTCTTCTTTTGCAAGTTATGCTTTTGACATTTTTCACTCAACAACAGTAGCTTTAAACTGATCTAATGATAGTACAAGGGGACTGGGCTAAATGATAATCACCTTTGTACACTGATCTATTAAATTATTTATTTTTCATTTGCTTAAAAACATATGCAAAGAAATGTGGCCTCTTTAAATTACGAATGCCAAAATCCCATAATAGAAATAACTCAATGCCATCCACTCATATGAGTTTTGTCAAATGAAAGTCATTCTGTAAAAACCTACTAGCAGCTCTTGTTCATATCACTTTACTATATGGCTTGGTTTGGCAATCCGCATAGTACTGACCCAAAAGTGGAGATCACAGGATGTCACTTCTTACAGTACAACAATACATACGTTCCAATGGTTCACTTCAGAGATCATCCTGCCCTATCATCCTGTTTGCTGCTTTTAGTGTTCAGTGATTTTACATGCAGTCCACATGCCAGGCCAAAGCAAGAAAGATTTTAATTGAATACTTTGGGGGTTGTATTTCTAAACAATTTGCAAAGCCATTCGTCCTGCAAAATTCCATGAAAGTCCATTCTGGTGAAAGCAGGCAAAAACAATTTTTTTTGGCATATTTTCAAGTTAAATGTAATATTAGGAAAATACTGAATTATGGCCACTAGATAAGACTGAGAAGCATAGGAAAGAAATAATTCTTTCCTATGCTCCTCAGCTCGATCTAGTGACCAAAATGCAGTAGTTTGCTAATATTGCATTCAACCTTTAATATAATAAGAACATTTGTTTTTGCCTTCATTCTCACAGACTGAACAATCACAAATTATCGCAGGACGAATTACTCTGCAAATTGTTTATAAAAACAAATGTCTTGTCGCACTCCTTTCTGGATAAGAGTAAGCTGGTAGACAGGTGGGTGCTTGCAGTGACCACGGATGGCACAGTGTATAAACTGAATTTGTAGAAATGTTACCAGCACACCAATAATTCAATGAAATAAGCAAAAGTCCATTTATTGAAGGAACATCGCCATTCAAAAACTTGGTGATGGCGATTTTCTTTCAATGTGACTTCTGTGACTGTAGCTGATTAGCTGCAATCACTGTTCCGTCAAAATTTTTTGTCCTAGGTCCTTCGACAAAAGTCAACAGCAGGACCACTCACTGCTTGAATTTTGATATTCGAGAAGTATGGCCAGCTTAACTCTGGACAACATACTTTAAAAAAGATGTGGTTTGTATCATAACTTTAGACGAGCCTAGTGGCACTCTCTTACGATATGCATTCACCAAAATTTGAAGAATACAATATGACTGCTTACATACTGGACAGCATACCACCTATCAGGAAATGAGTAGTCCTGTTTTAGTAAATTCACTTTCACTTCTCTACGGAAGATACAGTACGTCTAGGCTATCACATGACTTCTTCACTGATTTTCTATTACTGTTTATCATGAAGGAGCTATTCAAGTAACAAGGTACAGATCACTGGATTAAGAGGGTATTTAAATGAGAAGGTTAAGAGGGTATTCAATTTCAAGTGGAAAACCCCTTTGTTATAGGGATAATGTTGAACAGCGGGGGGTGACCACCCTTGGAGCAGAAATGTGAAATCAGTGGCCAAAGCTGTGTCCCACGTGAAAATGGCAAGCAGCACTAAGCCCTCCAGCTATATCACATTGGCCTGACGTCCAAGGATGACAACACCAGAGGTTAGGATTAAAGGGTTAGTCCACCTAAAATTGATATTTCATTTTTTTGTAGTTATTTTATATTATGGAGAATGCACCGGAAGCTGTTGAAACACACAAAGATGGGCAGGAAAACCCAAAACTCCTAAATGGAAAAGGAACAGAAAAAATGACATGGAGATGTCCAAGACACACACTGATCAGCCATAACATTATGACTAGGGATGCACCAATACCAGTTTTTCTGTATCGAGTACCAATATTTTTTTTCGGTACTCGCCAATACCGAGTACTGGTGCTTTGTGCCCCGATTATCAGGAAGCCCTGATTGTCTGTGAAGCTGATGTTCTAGCTAAAGAATACCGGCTTCACTTGCCAAGGCTGCCTGGCTTCCTGACCAATCAGGAAGCCAGGCGGTGAGTCATGAGGTGCCATCCGGCTTCCTGATTGGCTAGGACGCCGGCTTCATTTGTTTCTAGGCAGCCTGGCTTCCTGACAAATCAGAAAGCCGGGATGCAAGTCATAATGTGCCGCCCAGCTTCCTGACTGGTTAGCAAGCCAGGCTGCCTACCAACAAGGGAAGCCAGCTTCCTAGCCAATCAGGAAGTTGGACGGCATGTCATGACCCGCCTCCCTGATTGGCTGGGAAGCCAGCTTCACTTGTTCCTAGGCAGCCTGACTTTTTGACCAATCAGGTAGCCGGGTCATTACGTGCCGCCCGGCTCCTTGAGTGGTTAGGAAGTCAGGCTGCCTAGCAACAAGTGAAGCCGGCTTCCTAGCCAATCAGGAAGCTGGAAGGCGGGTCATAGCCCACCGCCCGGCTTCCTGATTGGAAAGGAAGCCAGCTCTATGCCCCCTCAGCATGCCAGTCAGAGGAAGATCTCCCTCTAACCGAAGTTCCGGTATCTGAGGTAAGTATCAGAGCATTTGGGTGAGTACAATTACAAGTGAATAAAAAGTGAAGAACATTTATATCTTGTTACAATGGCACCTGGGAATGGGTGGGATATATCAGGCAGCAAGTGAACATTTTGTGCCTGAAGTTGATGTGTTGGAAGCAGATATAAATCAGCAAGTGTAAGGATTTGAGCAAGGGCCAAATTGTGATGGCTAAATGACTGGTTCAGAGCAACTCCAAAACTGCAGATCTTGTGAGATGCTCCCAGTCTGCAGTGGTCAGGACCTACCAAAAGTGGTCCAAGGAACGAAAACCGGTGACAGGGTCATGGGTGATCAAGGCTTATTGATGCACATGGGAAAAGAAGGCTGGCCTGTGTAGTCCGATCCAATAGAAGAGCTACTGTAGCTAAAATTGATAAAAAAATGAATGCTGGTTCTGACAGAAGGTGTCTGAACACACAGAGCATCGCAGTTTGTTGTGTACGGGGCTGCATAGTGACAGACCGGTCAGAGTGCCCATGCTGACCCGTGTCCACCTCCAAAAGCCCCTACAATGGGCATGTGTAGGGCTGCAACTAAAGATTATTTTCATAATTGATTAGTTTGCTGATTATTTTTTCCAATAATTGGAAAAAAATCAAATAAAACCCATCCGTAATTTAAAATAGAATACAGAAATTCAGTGTTACAAACATAAAGTTTACTTTAGAATAAAACGACATGCACAATTTTATGCAATCGCACTACACTGGAACGCATGGCATTGAGGTACCCTGCATTCCAGTGCAAGCGATCACAGTGTGGGTGGGAGGCGCGTTTGGGGTGCCATTGAAATGAATGGCACTGCAACGCACCTCCCGCAGCAGAATTTATCAAGCTGAAACCGAAAATTACCTTTTTCCCACCTTTTATCATTTATTTAAAAATAATTGTATTGTAAGCACATGGCACTTGAACAGCTTCAGCCAGGGAATGACTGCTGCCAGTGGCAAGATTGCGCAGACGTCAGCTGAATGTAAATACAGCAAGCAGTGGGCGGGTGCAATAGCCAGCCTGCTATTGGCCATTTCAAATTGCAATAGTCAGTAGCAGGCTGGCTATTGCACCCGCCCACTGCTAGCTGTGCCCTCCTCCCAGCATGGATGAGAGAGCTAGTGGATCCAACCAACTAATCGATAATGAGAATAGTTGAAAACTATTCTCAATATCTATTAATCAATTAGTTGATTGCAGCCCTAGGCATGTGTACATCAGAACTGGACCACGGAGCAATGGAAGAAGGTGGCCTGGTCTGATGGATCATGTTTTCTCTTACATCACATGGATGGCCCAGTGCTTGTTCGTCTCTTACCTGGGAAGAGCTGGCACCAGGCTGCACTATGAGAACAAGGCAAGACAGCGGAGGCAGTATGATGCTTTGGGCAATGTTCTGCTTGGAAACCTTGGGTCATGCCATTCATGTGGATGTTACTTTGACATGTACCACCTATCTAAACATTGTTGCTGACCAAGTACACCTCATCATGGAAACAGCACTCCCTGATGGCAGTGGCCTCTTACAGCAACATAATGCACCCTACCACACTGCAAAAATATTTCAAGAATGGTTTGAGGAATACAACAGTGCTAACTTGACCTTCAAATTTTAGATATCACGGCTTGGTGCCAGATACCACAACATACCTTCAGAGGTCCAGTGGAGTCCATGCCTCGACGGGTAAGGGCCGTTTTGGCAGCACAAGGGGGACCTACTCAGTATGAGGCAGGTGGTTATAATGTTATGGCTGATCGGTGTATAAAGAAAAGAGGGGCCGATTTAGCAAAATAGGTTGCACTTATAACTACAATTTAGATGTTGGGTGGACTGATCCTTTAAATGTGACATCCATGAGTTTTCCCTTACTAGATAAAAGTGGAAATATCTGTTAGAATTGTAAGGGAGACAGTCTTAACTAATAGTGGCAGTGGTAAACCATGCACATCCAGGAACAGTCCAAGCTGGTTTGTCCTGCACTTTAAATCAGAAAGGCAGCAAACAACAGTCTAAGGCTGGGTTCACACCTAGGCGTTTTTCCCCGCTTTCGTACTCGCGGAAAAACGCTCAAACAGGGAAATGTCATTATTTTCAATGTGCATGGTTCCCATCTGGGCGGTTTTCCGCGAGTACGAACGTGCGGGAAACCGCCCTACGCCCAAAGAAGTACATGTACTTCTTTGGGGCGTTTTGGTCGGGCGGTTCCATTGGGATACAGCCAAGTACCCCTCGGAAATGCGCGTTTTTCTTTACCGCGAATCGCGGTAAAAAAAACGCGCGTAAAACGTGCATATTCAATCCGCCTAGGTGTGAACCCAGTCTTTGTACAGCATAGCATAAACAAACATCTGCTCGTGTAAGCCACTTACTAAGATCAGGTCAGTTCCTGACTAACTGGGTTAACAAGGGTTAACCAAAACAAACAGGGAGCACGTGTACCTTTTTAGAGTTCTGTCAGCAGTCAGCCTTTTCACCCAACAGCAGGCTCCCACAGCAAAGAGAGGAAGAGAACCCTGGGCATCAATCAACTCACATATATAAAGGCCTGTGGGCAGCTGAGATTAATTATCAGGTCTGGCTACAATGTAAGATGTGGACCTAGGAATGGAGGCTTTATCTCACCCAAAGTTCGAAAGCACAATGAGGGGAATTTATCAAAACTGGAGCAGACAAAATCTGGAGCAGCTGTGCACGGCAACCAATCAGCTTCTCTCTTTCATTTTCAAATCTTAACTGAACAAACTGAAGAGAGAAGCTGATTGGTTGCCGTGCACAGCTGCTCCAGTTTTGATCAATTCCCCCCAATGCCTGCGATATACCCTGTCCAATGAGCACAATTACAGACAAAGAACCAGAGTGGCTCTATGATTTGTAATTGCAATGACCGATCACTGGAAGGGTTTACTTTGAGAGCCCTCCCCTTTCATTAATTGGGGGATCTTAGAGAAGTAGGCAGCAGAAGATCCAAGGTGCAGGGTTTTTAAGAAGATTCCAGTTATTTAAAAAGTTAACCCTGTGGGGCTACCCCTGCACTGTAGGGGTTAACTGCTAATTTTTCTCTAGGGGCCGGAATACAGAAGCTATACTCATGCGGCGGACAGCACTCACCTTTCTCCCCCTCCACTCTGGATGTGGCATGTTCCACCACGTCCTTCTGGCTAATGCAGGTGAATGGACTGCATTAGACATAATGATGTCAGCACGGCTTAGACCGCCTGAGCCTGGGGGAGAAGAGGTTGCAGTGATCGGTCTAGCAGCCAGGCGAGACAGAGGATCAGGTGAATATATTTCTTTTATTTGAGCCCCTAGATGAAAATGAGCAGTTAACCCTTGCAGTGTGGGGGTAGCTCCACTGCGAGGATAAACTTTTAAAATCTCTAGAGTTCCTCCTCAATCAATTTCATTGTGAGAAAACGTCTTACCTCTTTTACCTTCTCCCTCCATCCTGTACATTAACCCCTTCACTTGCTTCATCCTGCATATCACCCCCTCATCTCCCACTGTATGTGACATGTACATTACCCCTTCACCTCCTCCTCCCTATTTGTATGACCCATGATGCACTTGAATCTAGTGCCCCGTTACCAAGCTCCATGTTTTAATCTCCGTAACACCAGCATGTTTCTTCATTTCCCAAAAACAATTGTGGTGAAAACATTAGACTTCCCTGTGGCATCCGCTTCCATTTGGGGGTATTTGACATTTCCGGGCATTTTATAACAATTTCAGGGAATTTCTTTCAAACGTTTTGGTCTTTTTTCCTTTTATATAGTAAAAAATAAAATACCCAGTGGTTATTAAATTCCACCAAAAGAATACTTGATCTATCTAAGTAAAAATGACACAAAATCATTTGGATACACTATTGCATGACCAAGTCATTGTCAAACTATCACAGCACTGAAAGTTGAAACGTGGGCTGGTATTCTGGTGGGTAATGCCAGCATAGAGCAGACATAGAAGAGCCCAGAGAGCAGACACACAAGAGCCCAGAGAACAGACAGCATAGAGAGTGAAGACAGGAGAAGGTAAACACAGGAACCCCAGGCATAAGCAGCATAGGGGGTGAGGATGTTCCAGACACAGGTAGCATATGGGGTGAAGAGCCCTGGGCAGCATATGGGCGAGGAGCACTGGACAGTATAGGGGGTGAGAAGTTCCAGCACAGGTGGCATGGGGGACGAGGAGCCCTGGACAGCATGGGGGGTGAGAAGCCCTAAGCACAAGTAGCATAGGAGGTGAGGAGCCCTGGACAGGATAGGGGGTGAGGAGCCCTAAGCACAAGTAGCATAGCAGGTGAGGAGCCCTGGACAGGATAGGGGGTGAGGAGCCCTGGACAGGATAGGGGGTGAGGAGCCCTAAGCACAAGTAGCATAGGAGGTGAGGAGCCCTGGACAGGATAGGGGGGTGAGGAGCCCAGGGGCAGCATTGGGGGTGAGGAGTCCCTGGCGTAGGTAGCAGAGGGGGACCATTCCGCATAAAGGGAAGGACAGGAAATGGTAAACAGAGGAGCTACGGGCATAGGCAGCATAGCAGGTGAAAATAAAAGAAGGTAACCACAGGAGCCCAGGGTACAAGCATAGAGGATGATAAGCCTTGGGTATACACAGGCAGCATAGAGGGTGAGAAGCCTCGGGTATACACAGGAGCATGGGGCACAGGCAGCATAGTGGGTGAGAAGCCTCGGGTATACACAGGAGCCCAGGGCACAGGCAGCATAGAGGGTGAGAAGCCTCGGGTATATACAGAAGCCCAGGGCACAGGCAGCATAGAGGGTGAAAAGCCTCGGGTATACACAGGAGCATGGGGCACAGGCAGCATAGAGGATGATAAGCCTCGGGTATACACAGGCAGCATAGAGGGTGAGAACCCTCGGGTATATACAGGAGCCCAGGGCACAGGCAGAATAGGAGGGTGAGAAGCCTCGGGTATACACAAGAGGCCAGGGCACAGGCAGCATAAAGGGTGAGAAGCCTCGGGTATACACAGGAGTCCAGGGCACAGGCAGCATAGAGGGTGAGAAGCCTCGGGTATATACAGAAGCCCAGGGCACAGACAGCATAGAGGGTGAGAAGCCTCGGGTATACACAGGAGCCCAGGGCACAGGCAGCATAGAGGGTGAGAAGCCTCGGGTATACACAGGAGCATGGGGCACAGGCAGCATAGAGTGTGAGAAGCCTCGGGTATACACAGGAGCATGGGGCACAGGCAGCATAGAGGGTGAGACGCCTCGGGTATACACAGGAGCCCAGGGCACAGGCAGCATAGAGGGTGAGAAGCCTCGGGTATACACAGGAGCATGGGGCACAGGCAGCATAGAGGGTGAGAAACCTCGGGTATACGCAGGGGGCCTGAGCACAGGCAGCATAGAGGAGGAGGACAGGAGAAGGTAAACACAGAAGCACCGGGCACAGGCAGTACTGAGGGTGAAGAACACCGGGTACAAGCAGCATAGGGGTTGAAGAGCCGCGGGCATAAAGAGTACATGCTGTGAGGGGCCACGGGCACAGGCAGCAGAGGGGAGTGAGGGGCCCCGGCCACAGACAGCAGTCCCCATGTAAGCAGCACACCACCGCAGGGGATCAGCCTGCATAGTTATGCAATCGGTGGCCGTGCGATAAACACAGCTCCGCATATAAGGCTAATATGGTGTTTACACTGACGAGCTGGCACAAGAGCCCTCTGAGAATACATGCTAAGTGTGCCCCGTGTTTTCCGGTCTAACGGGGTGACTGTGTCGCTCCGGTTACCGTGAACTGGCGGTGGAGGCTGGGGGTCGGAGCTGTCCGGCTCTCCCATGTCCGGTGTCGCTGGGCCACAGAATGCCAGTGGCTGCCGCCGCTCCTCTCCGGGCTCCGGGCTATGGTATGAGGAAAATGGCACAACAGTGAAATGTGGAACTTCCTGTACGGCTGTGCGCACTGTAGGGTGTTACCATGTGTGTGTCAGACTGTAATGTGATCCAGTAGTGTGTGTGCTGCATTGGGTGTGTCGCAGTGTATAGCACCGAGGGTGTGTCACAGCTACACTGTGTTTCTTCACCCTCCGCTGCGGGTGTAAGGGAGACGGGTGACAAGACAGGGGGGTGACATAGGTGACAGAGGTCAGATGTGGCTGGAAGTGGGCTCTGCAGGCTCACCCATAACCAGGCGTCACACGCCTCCTGTGTATTATAGTATAATATTACCTGTATTGTGTAATTTCCTGTATTATAGCATTACCTGTATTATATCATTTCCTGTGTTATACTATTACCTGTATTATAGCATTACCTGTGTTATAACATTACCTGTATTATATACATTACCTGCATTATAACATTATCTGCATTATAGTATTACCTGCGTTATAGTATTATCTGTGTTATAGTATTACCTGTGTTATACTATTACCTGTATTATATAGTTTCCTGTATTATAGCATTACCTGTATTATAGTATTACCTGTGTTATAACATTACCTGTATTATAGCATTACCTGTATTATAGCATTACCTGTGTTATAACATTACCTGTATTATATAATTTCCTGTATTATAGCATTACCTGTGTTATAACATTACCTGTGTTATAATGTTTCCTGTATTATACTATTAATTGTATTATAGTATTACCTGTGTTATATAATTACCTGTATTAAAGTATTACCCGTGTTATATAATTACCTGTATTATAGCATTACCTGTGTTATAACATTACCTGTATTATAGCATTACCTGTGTTATATAATTTCCTTTATTATAGCATTACCTGTGTTATAACATTACCTGCATTATAGTATTACCTGTGATATAACGTTTCCTGTATTATACTATTAACTGTATTATAGTACTACCTGTATTTTAGTATTACCTATATTATAACATTACCTGTATTATAGTATGGTATTACCTGTATTATACTATTACCTGTATCATGGTATTTTCCATATATTTTAGTATAATATTACTAGTATTATACTATTCGGGGTCTATGAAGTACCCCTTCATCAGGCTCATTCTGAGCCTGATGAAGGGGTACTTCTGAGTATATAGTATGGTATGACCTATATTGTAATATTGTATTACTGATATTATATTATGATGTTACCTACATTATAGTATGGAGTCAATCTGGAACAAAAATATGGAAGCGCAGCACTGTGATATGATCAGACCTCTCACTCGTTGGCTGTGTGGGAGCTGGTGTGCATAAACTCTTCAAAAAACCGGGAGAGGAGCCCCGTGTAGCATATTGTACATTATAGTATGGGATTACCAGTGATAGATAGTGTGCCGGCAAGAAATTGGTTTTGTTCTGTTTTCGCTCGGATTTCTCATTATTAGTGCCAGACCCTCAAGGTCTGGTAGGAATATTAGGAGGGACCGCCAAAGTAAAAAAAAAAAAAATGTGTGAAGCACTGGTGATGTC
>NW_017306293.1:667190-681865 GCF_000935625.1 Nanorana parkeri | reverse complement strand
CAGAATTAAAATGCACATTTGAACATTTGTGCAAAAAAATAAAATCCAATCCAGCAGTAAACAGGGAGCAGTAGGCCTAATTTCAGGAATTAACCTACTTCTCATTTCCCCCTTAATTCTTCCTACCTAAAAGTAAACCAAAGAGGTTTCAGATACTTTCGTTTTAACTGGAGCACTGTGCATCTGGGTCCCAACAAACTGTTATACTGCGATATTCACAAGTCTGACCAAGGTGTCTACAAACTCAAAATGGTGGTTGAACAGGTACAATCTACCTGCTGAAAGATCTTTTGAACACAATTGTTTTATGCAAATATGTATGTTCCACTCCAGACTAGACAATTTAGTTTTGGTTTGTTTCCGATTTTTCGTTCATTTTGTTAAACGGTATTTCAGAATTAAAATTTGTTGCTGAAAAGAGACATTAAAGGAGAACTATGGGGTTAAAGGAGAACTATGGGGTCAGGGCTTTTCCCCATAGTTCTCCTTAGGGTAACGGGAGGACACAAACTAGCGTCCTCCCGTCACACTAAGCTCAGTATATAGGGAGCTGCAGCTCACTATATACTGAGACGCCGCAGCTGAAGCGGATCCCGACAATTATGTCTGGATCCGCCCAGCTGCGTGAGTGCCAGCTGGCTCTGCCTATCTAGAGGCACAGCCAGCTGTACCCGCCCCCTCCCCTGTCACGGCAGAGAGCCGTCACAGGATCGAGAGGTGAGCGAACGCCGGTATGTGTTCGCTCCCCTCCCGATCTACTAAGCCGACCTGTGACAGTCTCATTGTCACAGGTCGGCTAGAACTATGAGGTGAGTGAAAAGCACTCACCTCATAGTTCTCCGTTAAAAAAAGTGACATGTTTTTTCTTTTTAACTTTTGGCTGTCCATAAAAACAATAAAAAATGTATCCCAAAAAAATCCCCCCCCCCTACAATCCCTTACCGGACCCTTGCTCCGAGCAACAGCTAGTAGAGCTTGAAAGGGGGGGGGAGCCAGTAGCCGCACCTGGCCCGGTAATTGTGGGGGTACTGCGGGCAAGTGGGCTTATAGAAATCTGGGTGTCCCCTTTCCTGTTGGCTGGAGTCTGGAATTTTATCTTTCGACATGTTGGCAGCTGTCGTCCATCATGATTGACGTGGAACTACATCGTTGGACGACGTGATTGACCTTGGGATTACATCGATGGACATTTTTTCTTTTTTTTTTAATACAAGACTTGTCAAAAACCTGTTTTTTCTTTCAAATATAGGATTTTTTACGGTATTGGTGAATTAGTAGGGGTAACAACTGGGAATGCACCGATACCATTTTTTTCAAGACCAAGTACAAGTACGAATAATTTTCCTCTAGTACTCACCGATACCAATTACCAATACCTTTTTTAATGTCATGTGACAGCTTTTCTAAAACAATACAGACTAATGATTTTAGGACAGTGGTGGACCACCAGGGCCCAGTCACAGCTGCAACTTCTGTGACCTTGGTAGTTCTGCCACTGACTCCAAGCTGTAGAGGGACTACAAATACCAGCAATCCATTATACAGCAATGCAGAATACCATCTGCAATAGGGGACTACAATCCCCAGCAATCAATCATACAGCAATTATACCTGTGTAACCCCCTGAATACATCGTAACGACGAAATGCATAGGGACGGGCTTATCCTACGTCATACCGAATACGGAAGTTCGTTGTTGTACCATCTAACCGGCCGACAGAGACTTTGTAATTCTTTTAAAGGAGAACTATGGGGTCAGTGTTTTTCCCCATAGTTCTCCTTTAACATTGGATTTGAATAAACACCTTTTGGAAATACGACACAATGAGGAGTTTTTTCTTTCTATGAGTATGGAGACACGTCACTTTCTGGATATCGAAGGGAAAAGGATACAGTGAGGACGCTGCAGCTCCGTGAGTTATCATACAAGTGCTTTCTGGCTGCTTGTTACAGCCATCACATTGTGGTGAGTGTGCACTTTGAGGAGGGACGTATGACACTTGCTTAATCCCCAGCAACTTTCCACGAACCTCCGGGCTTCTGGAGGTCTCACATCAGTGCACAGATTGGAGAAATTTTGCACAGAGATTTTTATATTACCATATGGACTATTCACAGTGTTTTATTATTAGTACCTAAAGGGATGTTGTGGTACTCACAATTCATGGACAGTGTACAATCCAACCCTTTATATACCAAAGTTTATATATAAGGATATGGATGTATAAGATATTTGCTTATTTTGCACATATTTAATAATTTAGTTTGTTATCAACATTTATTCACTTTCACAATAAGTGTTACACAATATTATTTTTTGGGATTTATATGATACAGGTGAAACTCGAATAATTAGAATATCGTGCAAAAGTAATTGCAGTAGTTGCTGCAAAAGGGGCCCAAACCAAGTACTGAGTACATATGCATGCTTGTACTTTTCAGAGGTCTGATATTGTTCTATGTACAATCCTTGTTTTATTGATTGCATGCAATATTCTACTTTTTTGAGATTGTGGATTTGGGGTTCTTGGGGTTTTCATGAGCTGTAAGCCATAATCATCACAATGATGACAAATCATGGCTTGAACTATCTTGCTTTGCATGTAATGAGTCTATCTCATATATTAGTTTCACCTTTTAAGTTGCATTAGTGAAATAAATGAACTTTGCACGATATTCTAATTATTCGAGTTTCACCTGTATATAAGGAATGAAAGACAGTTACCAATCCCAGTAGCAACCCCTTTGGGATAAACTGTTTGACACGAGGCTACACATATTGATTGATCATTAATCATCTGTTTATTTGTTCGCAATCATATCACGGATGGTAGATTATAAAACGGATTAATAGATGTATACACTTATTCTTTAATTAAATTGAATGATTAGCGCTGCATATCTGGTAAAATAATTATACAGCAATGCAGAATACCAGAATATTATAAAGCTACATACTCTGTGTTGCTAACCAGGGCTGTATGGCATCTCAGGAAGCTGTCCGGGGTTCGACCAGGACTGTTACAGAGTCTCAGGAGGCTCTGTGAGGTCTGGCCAGGGATGTGCACAGTTTGCCCAGGGCTGTGTGCAGTCTACCAGTATCGGTGCATCCCTAGTAACAACTAACACATACTCATTCACGTGGGGTGGGATCTGGGCACCCAGATTCCTATAAGGCCCCCTGCCCACAGACAACCACCAGACCAGGGTTGTGGGGAAGAGGCACTTGTCTTCATCGACAAGGTGCTGTGCCAGGCAAAACAACCTCACCATGGTATAGTGCAGGAGGGATGGGGGGCGCACGCTCGTCCTCCCTTTCCTGCACTGCCAGGCTTCTGCTTGGATCAGGGGTCTGGTAAGGGGTTTTAGGGGGAACCGCGCACTTTTTTTTAGGTTTTTTGGTGTTGGGGTCCCCCCTGAAATTCCTACCAGACCTAAGGGGTCTGGTATGAATTTACATTCAAGTTAGTTGCTATGGTTTACATCTACTTTAATTCCATCTCTGTAGATAGATTTGGATGAGGAGATAACAAGGAACGTGTCTGAGATGTTTCAGGTGTCTCTGCTCATTCAGCCAGGCATCAATAGTCACCACATTTTTCGATTCCAACTGCTATTTTTAGTGGAATGCTTGAATCTGATTGGTGTTCTGACAGCACAACCCTGCAAGGAGACCTGTGGTGTATTATGGTTCTAAGTGCTTAATATTATTCTATAGGATGATTGCTGCTGTCCTTGTATTGAGTTTTGGGGATTCTAGCACATCTAGAGTGGTGGCTTTATTTAGCGGTACATTAGCAAACTTTACCTATAAAATGATTACTTCCCAATACTGTCTTGATCCAATTCCTGGCCTATGTTTACTTGTGATTTTCATTTATCTATGACTAATAGTATGTTATTCAGAAAAAAGTACAATATAACCATATGTCATTGCCAACCACTGCAGAATACCAGCACTGTGGATCTTAGTTGCTTCATCTGCTGTTGAAATCTGCCATTATATTACCATAGAGGCCTCATCAGGAACAAGCTAAATGCACTTTTTTAACGTAACTTGCATGGAAAAGGATTAGTAAGCAGCCAACACTAAATGAATGCCGTATGGTTTACCTTACATTCTCTTCAACACCGAAATCCACTGGCAGTGAGCACGGGGTCGCCTTCAAGCCTGTTAATCACTACCTACCATTTTGTGCCACTGTTAACTTTTCAGTCATCATTTCTTTCTTCTTCATGACAGTCTGGTACATTCTCCGCTACCCTTTCCCTTAGTACAAAAGATTTCTCCAAACTCTTAATTCCTGTCCTGTAAGGTATGGGCATTAGTTAGGATCTGTAACCGTTGCTACACTCCTTTTCACCTTTAGCATCCACCTGTTGAGAATGCTTTATATGCTTTCACTGTTACTCGGGTGCTCCCAGGAACATAAACATCATATAATATGGTCTAGGCAGGGTGATCTAGCTATAGTTAGTGGATGGACCAAAAATCTAAACATAGAAAGTAGTCAGAGACTCAGTAAACTTGCGGGAATCTAAATAAGCTGAACATAGACACTACCAAAGCATGAGTCAGAAGCATACTTGTGAGTACAGTTAAGGGTTGTTGCCAGGGATAAGCAGAGATAAGCTCAATAACTACTAGGAATGCACCAATACCAATATTAGTATCGGTGCCGATACTCGGTAATTTTCAGTAGTACTCATACTTGTGAAAATGCCCCAATACTAAGGGCTGATACCGGTGCTTTAAAATGTTAAATACATTTGGCTGCCGTAAGGTCCCACGCTTACTGGGAACCTCACGGCAGCCTTGTGGGGACCTCACAGCAGCTGTTTACAGCACAGCAAGACAGTGACGTGCAGTACCTTTCGTGCTGGGTAAGCATTCCCCCAGCCCAGCCCCCAGCACACCCTGCTCCAGCCCACCGAAGCCCCACCCCTGTCACAGTGAAGCCCCACCCCCTCAACCTGGTTACCAAGCTAGTGTGAAGGAGGGAGGGAGGACACAGGGAGAAGCCTCCCTGTCCCTCACTTGTTCATCACTGGTGAGGCATCGAGATCGTGCTCATCACTGGTGAGGCATCCTCAGTGTTTTTTCTTTCTTTTTTTTGATTGGACAAGCGCCATTGGTCCAAACTATCCACAGAGCTCAAGCCTCTAACATAGAGTAAAGGCTGTTGATGCTCTTTCCTCACTGTGTTAGGTTACACAAGCAGTGGGGAAGCCTAACATAGCTGTCAAAAGCCGGATGCAGCGCCACCTGTAATTATGGCAGGCAGCGCTCCATCCATGACAGGTTACACAGCGGGGAGGAGCAGGGACGTGCGGTCAGGGGAGGCAGAGCTTCACCTAGTATTATCAAGTCTGAAGCTGACAGCTTTTTCTCCATTCAGAGTGGCTTGTAACAGGTTACATAGCAGGCAAAGCCTACCCACTGTGTAACCTGTCATGGATGGAGTGCTGCCTGTTAATTACAGGCAGTGTTGCATCTGGCTTTTGACAGCTAAGTTAGGTTATGTCAGGGTTTCACCCTGACTTTACTGGTTTGCACCATTCTGGCTTGGCTGCCATTTTACTCACCTGTTTCCTTCATTGCTTATGCAGACTCTGGAATGTTGGTCACTACTCCCAGGCTCCCTCTTATGGCCAGATAGGAGAGCATCATCTGAGTGAGTCAGATGGGAGTTTCCTGTCTCTGAATGATGATGTCACCCCACTCACCATATACACTGAGTGGCCAGATTATTATGACCACCCCATCAGTACTTCGTTGGGCCACCTTTTGCCTTCAATACTGCGGCGATTCTTCTTGGCATTGACTCCACGAAATGTTGAAAGGTGATGCAAGGAATCTGACACCATGCCTGATGAATAGCACTGCCCAGTTCTGTGAGATTTGATGGTTGTGGAACCAGCTGCCTGATGGCTCTTTCAACTTCGTCCCACAAATGCTCAATTGGATTGAGATCTGGTGATTGTGGGGGCCACCTGAGGAAGTTAAATTCTCCCTCATGTTCTTGAAACCACTCCTGCACAGCACGAGCACCGTGGCATGGCGCAATGTCTTGTTGGAAGAAGCCATCTCCATTGGGATACGCCATCAACATGATAGGATGAACTTGATCAGCAACGATACTTTGGTATGTTGTGCTATTCAGACGTTGTTCCACACGAATTAAAGGGCCCAAATCATGCCAGGAAAACATGCCCCAAACCATAACACTGCCCCCAACAGCTTGAAGAGTTGTACTCATGCATGTGGGGTGCATGCTTTCATGCTGTTCCCGCCAAATTCTCACTCTGTCATCTGCATGATGCAACTGGAAATGTGATTCATCGGACCACATTACTTTTTTCCAATGCTCGACTGTCCAATCCTTGTGTTCCTGTGCAAATTGGAGACGTTTTATCTTGTTTACTGCAGACAGCAAAGGTGTTCGAACAGGCCTTCGGCTTCCATATCCCATACGATGCAGTGTACGGCGAACAGTGCGTTCAGAGATCATTTGAGAGGATCCCTGATTAAGATCTGCAGTAATTTGATGCACTGTTGCCTTTCTGTTGTCTTGTACCAGTCTTGCCACTCTCCGTTCTGCCCTAACATTGACTAGTCGCTGGCGGCCACAATTCGCACGTTCAGACCCAGATTTTCGACTGACAGTCCAGTCTTTAAACACTTTAACAACTGCTGCTCTTGAACATTTAACAAATTCTGCTGTTTTGCTGATACTCGCTTCATGGCTCTGAGCGCCAACAATCATCCAACGTTCAAAGGCTGTTAAATCGCGTTGTTTACCCATATCTTCAGAAAAACATCACTACTACTGTTGTAAACAACCTGCTTCCCTATTTATAATGGTCTGGCCCTCTAGCAACTTCAGCGTGAAATTATAGCTAATTTGCCTACAAACGTCAGGTGGTCATAATAATCTGGCCAACTCAGTCCAGTCTGACCTTGCCCTTGCGTGGTCTTCCTGCTAGTGCTTACCTGCTGCTCTAGTATCCTGAGTCTGTGTATGACCTGATCCTGGCTGACGGTCTCCTTTGGCTCCTGCTCCTGGCTTGTTCCTGACAATGCTGATTTCCTGGCTCCTGCTCCAGGCTTGTTCTTGACGACGCTGTTCTCTGTGTTCCTGGCCTGGCTTGGACGACTAACCACTCCGGCTCCTGACTCTGGCTTGTTCTGGTTTAAGACTCTGCTTGCTACTGTGGACACTGTTCTTAATAAATATTTTAACTAGCACCTTTTGCTTGTCTGGTTTTCAATGTGCTCTGACAGGTTACACAGCAACGGGCTTCTCACTGCCTGTGTAACCTAACAGAGTGAGGCAAGAGCTGCAAAAGCCTCTACTCTATGTTAGAGGCGAGCTCTGTGGATGGTTTCGACCAATTGCAAAACGACATTGGTCCAAGCTGTCCAATCAAAAAAAAGAAGAATAAAAATGATGAGGACATTGATCTCGATTCCTCACCAGTCACAAGCAAGTGAAGGACAGGTAGGCTCCTCCCTGTCATCTCCCTTCCTCCTCCCTCCCTCCTACACACATAGCTTGGTGACCGGTTTGGGGGTGGGGCTTAGGGCAGGGCTTCTGCATGCTGGGAGTGGGGCGTGCTGGGGGCGAGGCTGGGGGAATGCCTCACCCAGCACAGAAGGTACCACATGTTACTGCCTCACAGAGCCCTGGTGAGACCGCACACAGCCTGATGTGACACATTTCTGATTTTTGAGTCAGAGACAAGCATGCTTTAAATGAGTGTCAGAAAAGTGTCCCGGTTCTTTATGTCTATACATGTTCTGGGTCATAGACTTAGACAGCTTTGAAAACAAGGCATTACCATAACAGCCAGTGTGTTTTGCGTGATATCGCGCGGATAAAATCGCCTTGGTGTGAACTTAGCCTGAGGGCATAAAGGACAACTTGCTGCACATATGTAGGAGGGGCATCTGACAAGTGGAAGGGGCCAAAAAGGGAACGCCATGGAGCAAGATCAAAGAGGACCTTTTACCAATTATTTTACTTTGTCATTACCTCTGTTTGTCCTCTTTATTACACATTTGCTAAGAATGTTTGTTTTGCGACCTGTAAACAGTTTAACTGTGTAGCGCTCACCCCCGAAGGAGCCGCTGAGTTTGAAATAGGTTCTCCTACCTGTTGGTTCCAGCTGCCAGTCCCCTTTGATCAGCAACAGCACACCGACACTCACGGACAGAACGGTTCTAAAATTTCAATTCAGTACACATCAGTGGAACAGTAATGCTTACAGTAATACTTGACTATTTAGTGACTATTCAGTAACTTAAAGTCCATCCCTCTACTGCCACCTAGAGGTGAAAGAAATTAGTGCTTCAAATAACTTTATACAATAAGAGGCTGTAGATTTCGATCACGAGGACCTCTGCAAAAATCCTGGAACAAAACAGAGAAATAGCATCCTATCTGACTATATAGCTATGGGTGACCAAACCACAGTATACATTTAGTCCATTTAAACACAAAAATTCTTCTTGGTAGAAAACAAACTCTTTTACGAAAAAAATCAACCGTCGCAAGCTGTCCTGAGGTATTCCGGCATAATACTGATTTAGATTTTTCTCATCAGTGATGTATCTTCAGATGCCCACAGCCTCCTGGGACTTTCATGCCACACATCCCAGAATGCTGCAGGTCAGTAAGTTCAAAGTTTCGCTAGATTTCACACCAGCATAGCAGACATGCAGGCATGAAATCCCGTGGTACTGAAGAGTGGGAGGGTGGAGGGGCAATGTTAAACTATCTACATGTCACAAAACATAAAAATTATTTGCAAATGTGTAAGGAGGAAGGAGGAAGGAAATGGCGTAAATGTCAATTACAGGTAAAAGGTCTGCTGTAAAGTCACAAATGACCACTGGCTACCAGGCTGGATGAGCTCAATGCAGATAAGTCACAGACATTACAATCCCCTAATTCCAGAGCCTCCAAACTAGATTTGTGTGCAAATACTGTTTGGAAACCTCTCCTCAATTCATTGGCATGCACATGATGGGCAGGGACCCAAGACAGCTCCTCTGGCACATATCCTTTTCAGACCTTTCAACATGACCTACTCCCATGACCCATGTTCAAAATACTCTGATCCTGAAGTTCTCTCAGTGAACATTTGTAGAATCTAACTGAAGATTTTGTTTAGAAGTGTAAAGAGAATCCCAGATGCCTGTCCCTTCAATATATAAAATACTGTAGAGAATTATGGAACAAAAAATGAACATCTAATATTTGTTTTACTACATGTGGTTTAGCATCAAGTATAATGAAAGGAGGAGAACTGTGATTGAGGGTTGTGACTGCTCTTTCAGCTTCAAGTTCAACCCCAAAAAGGGGCACCTTCCCAAGCCATAAGGCTCCCCATCACCATGCAGATATAACTCCTCTCAGCCTGGTGAGCCACTCAGATTCGCTTATGGGAAAAGGCAAGATAGCTACATGAGATATGTAGATAACGCTGCCCTCCCTACACTCTATAACTGACTTTGAATCCTTGCTATTCAGAGTATATTGTGCCTAGGCCCTATATTCCAGATTTGAAATAGCCCCACACCAGGAAATAGAGAATGTTAAACAAGATGTCACAGCCTGACCCTACGGTAATCACAGAGATCAAAGAAAAAGTGCTTGAGCACAAAGTGACGATCCTAGAACAGGGCCAAGAGGCAATCGTCTTCAATGACTTTGAGAACTACAATAGAAGGCAAAACATTCACCTTCAAGCTAATAGTGGTTAGGCATATTCAAATGGACTTGTTCTGTAATGTTAAAGAAGTTTCTAAGCTTATCTAACCCCTCCTGACCCCCATGGGCATATCACCGGCTCAAGAGGTAGGATTGGCTAGCATTTTGCCTCATGGTCTGGAGCTCAGATATAGTGGAGCATATAAGCAGATGTGCGACCGTCACTTTTAGATGCAAAACAAGTAGTTAATTTACTCTCACTCTACACTCCAGTGAGAGGGTTAGGGCACAGGGCACTCATGGACTTGCAAAATCCAAACAGAGAGACAAAAAGTACTCATAACTTTCACAGAACCTTTTACATAACCTTTAAGCAGACCTGGCATTCTATAGCTGTAGGATACTGGATGGTTATTTCACCAACTCCTTGAGAAGAAATTACTATACTTCAAGCAAGGACCAAACTTCTTCCCACCTTTTCAGGTTCCATATACAGGCTCCATGGTATCTTAATCCCCAGGTTCCACAAAATAGCCCTCAAACCCATTCCTCTGTCCAAGCATCACCTTCCTCAGCAACATCCCAGCAGTGGGCAGCAACTGCAGGAGTGTCCCTAACAGCAGACTTTTTTTTTCCAGTAGGGCATCTTCCTTTAGGACCATTGTGTTGCTACTGGCAACCAAGGCAAAGTTCAGTACAGTATGAGGACAAGAACAGCAATATCCTGAAAAGCAGACATTTCACAGCCAGACATCTTTTTTCCCCAATGAGTCTGAAGGGGCCTCAAAGTTAGACTCTTTAAGGATCTCTGCTGGAATGTATATCACCTTTCTAGCAGCAGAACCCCTGTACTAACAGCAGCATCAACTCCAGATTGTCCATCGGTCTCACTCGAAGGCCTCTTGGGGACAAGGCTGCTCTCTGGTCCTTTGAGTTTCTTTCGACCTGCAAGTACAGCCAAATACTCTCAGGAGAGAAGGTGTCATACTCCTTCAAATATGACATCCTTTGGAAAAGGGAGATGGTGGAGGTTGGTTGTATATAATTTATAATGTCCCTTCACACACAAGCAGCACACTGAGTATCTGGGCACACACAGCGATTCCCTAGCGGCAGCAGTAGAAGAGCACACAGTTCAAGCATACAACAGGCCCCTTCTGCTTAGGAAGCACTTTGCACCACCTGAAGACTGTTTTTAACCCTCACACCACCGGTGAAAAAGACAAAAGCTGGGGTGGCACACTCCCAAACAAAAATAAAAACAGGTTCTTCCCCACATTGCTATGCCTAAGGCTCAGGGTACCTGCTCAGTTTTGTGAGCTGTTTTTATTACAGGTGCACCGAAATGGAAATTTTAAAACCGAAACGAAACTAAAATTAAAAAAAATTGTCAGGTCGAAACCAATGCCGAAAATGTTTTTTATTTTTTATATTTTATTTTTATTTATTTCTTTATACTGCACTTAGATCGGTGCGCCGGTTTCCTATGTTTTCTTCACAGTGCTGTTACATGGATGTTTCCCTATCCAACCAACCAGGCTGCAGGATCGGTGCATACATCTTCTCTGGTGTAATTACCAGTATAACTGGAGTTCATTTGATACTATAGTCCATAAACAATCGATCTAGTTGCGCAAGTTGATGACTTCTGTTTTATGAATGAACAGGAGGAGATGTAGATCACTCCCATTCATTTATAATTGAGTATATAGTTAACATACCATGTCCTCAATTATGTACAAACACTAAGCGATCACTGATCACTGAGTGTGTGTACCTTGCTCTTCTCTCTGACACGCTGTCACAGGAGGCTGATCGAGCGGTGTAGGGAGGAAAGCCCAGCCTCCTGTGACAGCGCTGTCTCCGCCCCCACACCGCTCTGCTGGACTGTGATAGGCGGCTGAGCGGTGTGGGAGGAGACACCGGCCGCTCACTGCGCTCTCCTCTCGCAGCGCTCGGCCGGCTATCACAGTTTCTCTCCTCCCGGCTGGGACATAAAGCAGCGCCCAGCGGGGAGGAAAGAAATCAGGGATGTGCTGATGTATCGGCAGGAAAATGGCCCATTCGGCATTATGCCAAAGTGCCATTTTCGGCCGATATGTTTCGGCGGCCGATATATCGGTGCATCCCTAGTTTTTATGCCAAAATAAATGTGTTATTTGTGTGCATCCCTGTTCGAGTGCCAGTTTCTACATGTGCCATGGATGTTAAGGTTTAACAGATCCCCTTTACTGAGCACTGAGGTCCCAGTGGATGCATTTAAAATGAAGGAGTAGAACAGCTTTCAACAATTTAGTCTTCCACACACTGCATAGTACGGTGGCATGGTACAGTCTCTGAGGCTTTAGATGATGCCCTGCCACATTCCCATGGAGTCAAGATGGAATCTTTGCCCATTTGTGGTCCATTTCTAGGGTGCACAGCAACAGAATGAGCATTGAATCCCAGGTTGGGAGCCAAAAATGTAACATCCCTCTGACCTCCAGAGGATATGAGGGATCCCAGAGGCAGGGTTCGCTAGCATTTCACCTAAGGGTCTGGTCCTCAGAAATTATGGAGCAATGTGAACAAATGAACGCCAGTCACTTTTATCCACATTTATCCAAGAAACACATTTTCAGCATGATAAAATCCTATGCCTAGTGTGATATTTGGGGAACTTAGCACAGTGGTAGGCGTGTAGGGATCAGTCTTAAAACCGTGTTTCTCTTAAACAACTAAGGAAATCCAACAAAAATAGCATATCTTCAGCATATAACACAAAACAGTCTCTCCGACTTAAGTCTTGCTTCGCTGGTACAGCTCCAGAGTCCCAGAGCTTTATAGTAACTTCCCACAGAACAAACAGTTCTTAGCAATGCCCAGTCTAGATCAACAGTTCACACAGCTCTCTCTGCACACCTGCGCTACTCCAACTACTCTACAGGTTCTGTGGAGTTTCCTGTGTTTTTCTAGCCACTTCTTCTTGTCTGGCAGTTAACACTCTGTTGCCACAACCCAAATAGTGGGAATCATTACCGACCTTCCAGAACCCATCCCTGGCTTCCTGTACATATCCTCCCCCCCCCTCCCTGCCTCAATGCGGAGCTGTTGAAGGCATCATGAGACACCCTACAATGTACAATGAGAAAGGGCATAAGCATTTTGATGTGGTCTCCCTGGTCTGTGCTCTACCATGAAGTTAAACTCCTGGATGGACATGAACCACCTGGTCACTCGGGCATTGGCATGTTTGTTCTGTCTCATCCAAGACAATGGTCATGGGCATGGTCTAACACCAAATGGAATTTTCTGCCCAGCAGGAAGTATGTTAGAGCATCCAAAGTCCACTTTACAGCGTAATTTTTCTCAGCGGGCGTCAATTTTGCTGCTGAGAAAAACCAGAGGGTGCTCCTCCCCATTGATCTCTCGACTCAGGACAGCCCCTAAACCCTCACTTGAGGCATCTGTCTGTACTATATCGCTTCTCTGCCTTTTGGCTAAGATCAAGTGTGGTATCTGTTCTTATCAGTTGCCGGGGACAGAACGGCCACCGTCGCCTATGGAGAGAGGGTAGATGGCAGGTTAGTAATTCCTGGCATAATTCTGATGGGAATGGGTGCTTGCTTGGTCTGGCTGGAGGTTTAGGAGGCGGCGGAGCCCATGGTGCTGTGTCCCCTGTGGGTGGCGTCCCAGGGGTGCCAGAGAATCACTTTGGGTGTGGGACCCCAACACTGATTCACTGACACATGGACACAGCACTCATTGCATACTCTGCACAACGCCTCTTGGACAGGCCTTATGGCTAGTCCGGGGCAATATTTTTGCACACTGGCCACTAAGGCCTGTCAGCGTGGTGCACTGGCCCTTAGATTTATTTATTGCACTACATGCACGATTGGCACTTTTGTACTTTTCAAACCTTGACCCACATATGACTGAGGGTGCAGGTTCCTTCGGGGGCCTTTTCCCGATGTTGGGGAGGAGATTCTGTGCCCTCATATAGGGTTCTCTGTCTCCTCCCACCTATGGGGGGTTTCTCTTCGAGAGATCCCCCCAACCTAGTACTATGTGGGACCTGTTTCGGCAGGTGCCCAAAGGATCGGGCTGGCCTTCGGGTTGGTGGACCATAGTTGTCTTAACCCCTGTCAGGAGCCTTGCGCCCCCCCCGGGGGAATTCGTTTTCGAGCACGCTCCACAGGCTTAAGAAAAGGGGAAAAAAAAGAAATCTGTCTGTACCAGGGGCGTAGATAAGGGGGGGGTATAGGTGGAAGTAGAAAAAAAAGTGTGGTGTGCAATATAGTACATTATACAGCGGCGCAATGCAGAATACCAGCAGCTATAGAGGAATACAACAAATTGCAGAATTAGTACATTATACTATAATGTACTATTGCTGGGATTTGTAGTCCTCTGTAGCTGGCGTTATTCTGAATTGTGCTGTATAATTTATTATTGCTGGGATTTGTAGTCCTCTATAGCTGGTGGTATTCTGCAGTGCGCTGTATAATGATTATACGGCACAATACAGAATACCAGCAGCTATATAGGAATACAACAAATGCCAGCAATAGTACATTATACAATAATGTACTATTGCTGGGATTTGTAGTCTTCTGTAGCTGCTGGTATTCTGCATTGCACTGTATATCATGTACTATTGCTGGGATCTGATGTATTCCTCTATAGCTGGTGTTATTCTCCATTGCGCTGTATAATTTATTATTGCTGGGATTTGTAGTCCTCTATAGCTGGTGGTATTCTGCTTTGCGCTGTATAATGATTATACGGCACAATACAGAATACCACTGACCAGTTATAGAGGAACACCAAATCACAGCATTAGTACATTATACAGGCTGTTTAATGTATTATTGCTGGGATTTGTTGTTCCTCTATAGCTGCTGGTGTTCTGCATTGTGGCGCTATATAATACTGCGGCACAATGCAGAATACCACCGACCAGTTATATATATATAT
>NW_017306293.1:656901-666389 GCF_000935625.1 Nanorana parkeri | reverse complement strand
TATACTATAATGTACTATTGCTGGGATTTGTAGTCCTCTGTAGCTGGCGTTATTCTGAATTGTGCTGTATAATTTATTATTGCTGGGATTTGTAGTCCTCTATAGCTGGTGGTATTCTGCAGTGCGCTGTATAATGATTATACGGCACAATACAGAATACCAGCAGCTATATAGGAATACAACAAATGCCAGCAATAGTACATTATACAATAATGTACTATTGCTGGGATTTGTAGTCTTCTGTAGCTGCTGGTATTCTGCATTGCACTGTATATCATGTACTATTGCTGGGATCTGATGTATTCCTCTATAGCTGGTGTTATTCTCCATTGCGCTGTATAATTTATTATTGCTGGGATTTGTAGTCCTCTATAGCTGGTGGTATTCTGCTTTGCGCTGTATAATGATTATACGGCACAATACAGAATACCACTGACCAGTTATAGAGGAACACCAAATCACAGCATTAGTACATTATACAGGCTGTTTAATGTATTATTGCTGGGATTTGTTGTTCCTCTATAGCTGCTGGTGTTCTGCAGTGTGGCGCTATATAATACTGCGGCACAATGCAGAATACCACCGACCAGTTATATATATATATTTTTTCAAACAGTCCTTCTTTCTTCAAGGAGTCCAGCACGACCTGAACGCGGGGTAGATGGGACTCCCAATCTGTACTGAAAATTATAATATCGTCCAGATAGACTGAGGTGTAGGACTTATGAGGGCGTAGTGTTTTATCCATTGCCCTTTGGAAAGTGGCTGGGGCAGAGTGTAGCCCAAATGGCATTCCTTTGTACTGATAATGGCCTTCAGGGGTAGAAAATGCAGTTTTTTCCCTGGCTCTCTTTGTTAAGGGTATTTGCCAGTATCCCTTGGTGAGATATAATGTGGTAATGTACCGGGCTGGCCCCAACCTTTCTATTAACTCGTGTACCCTGGGCATGGGATAGGAGATCAAACTTGGAAACTTCATTAAGTTTTCTAAAGTCATTACAGAACCACAGAGTACCATTGCGTTTTGGTACCAATACAATTGGGCTAGATCACTCACTCTGCGATTCTTCAATGAGATCAAGTTCAAGCATCTTCTGAAGTTCTTCAGCCACCACTTTCTAATGTCCTTCTGGTATATGATATGGCTTTACCCGGACTTTTACATTGGGCTCTGTCACAATGTCATGTTTAATAGTCTTTGTGAGACCAGGCAATCCTGAAAAAGGTATTTTTGTTTCTTTGTAAAAACTCTTTTGTTGGTTATGTTTGGGACTTGGACAGGTTAGCAGCAACCTGCACCAGGTCGCTGCCTGTAGGGGACCCTATGCTTACATCAACCAGGGCCGACACCTACTTCTGGTCTCTCCAGGACTTACAAGTTCACATGGTAGATCTGATACCCTATCTTCTTTTCCACAATCTCAAACTGGCCCTGCCACCTGGCCAGGAACTTGCTTTCTACTACAGTGGGAATCAGTACCGTGACTCGATCTCCCACTTGAAGTGCCTCGCCTTAGCCGACCTTGGTGTTGCGCCTCCTGGGCACTTTGCATATGTTCCTTAACCAAGGGCATTACCTTTCCACTTCTCTCCTGCATCTGGGTGACATATTACAGAACACTCTTATTAGAGATGTGCATTCGGATTTGGACAAACCTGCAAATCAACGAAATTCAGTTGATTGGGCGGTTCGTCCTAATCCCAAATAACGAATTTATTATATGCCCGAATATACAAAAACTATATTCGGGCACACATAAATTAGTTTTCAGGTGTAGCAACAAGATAGATTGCCTTGAGATACACTATCTGAAGGCACCTCTCCCCTTTAAGTGATACATAGATAGCATGGTTATGACACCTCATTAAACCCCAACTACTCTTGCTATCTAAATTCGTTTTCAGAACCCGTGGTGGCCATATTGGCCGTCGGCGTATTCTGCGCATGCCCACCGCCATCTTAGATGCGGGGCGTATGACGTCACATTATGGTGACGTCACACACTGAACGAGCGGTGGCCATATTGGCTCGTTGTCTCCGAATCCGAAACAACATAAAAATGTGTTTCCTTTGATGAAATTAATAAAAATGTTTTTCGTTTTCATTTGTTTCGTCCGAAAATTATTGATTTTGCCGTGCACATGTCTAACTCTTATTGAGGCACCAACAATTGTTCAACCACTTCCTCTCGTACCTTAGTGACTCGATAAAGTAAGCCATTGTTTATTGCAAGATGGGGCTACTGCTCATTTGTACCTGCCTCCTGGGGAACCCCATTTACCACCACAACCTGTTCCCATGCTCAAGCCAAAGTGGGGTCTTGCATCTGGGCTGCACCAAAAGCCCCCAGGAGACATCCAAAACCAGCAGGACTCTATATTTGTCAGCATCATTACATCATGGTATGACCCCAGGAGCAACAGAGCCAGCACTGTAGATCTCCCATTCTCTTGGTAGGAGCAAACCTCTGCTGAGATGAGGAAGATGATTCTTGACCCTCTTAAATGCTGGTTCCAGGCTTTATCAAATCTTCCTTCTGAAGAGCTGAGGTTGGCTTTGCTGGCCTTGGCGAACTGGCTCCCCAAGCAGATCCTCTACAACCGTGTATCTTTCCACTAGGGATGCACCGATACCGATACTAGTATCGGTGCCGATACCAAGTATTTGGGTGAGTACTCGTACTCGCCCAAATGCTCCGATACCTAGCACGAGTACTTCCTGTATCAGGAAGCCGGGCAGCGCATCATTACACGCTGCCCGGTTTCCAGGAAATGGCTCCATGCTCTCTCGTCACTTGTGATGAGAGAGCATGGAGCCGACTTCCCGGCCAATCAGGAAGCCGGGTAGCGTGTAATGACGCGCTGCCCGGCTTCCCGATTGGTCAGGAAGCAAGCAAATCCGGAAGCTGGGCGCCGTGTAATGACGCAGCGCCCGGCATTCTGATTGGTTCCATGGTAGTTAATATCCATCTGATCAGACCCTGAGGGCAGGTTTATCTTACTAGAGGGTTTCAATCTTCACGGGTGTACACCATGGCCAGTGTTTAGTTGTCTAACACTACTCAAATAAACTTCCCAGAATCATTTCTAATTGGAAGATTTCCTGAAGGAAACCCAAATCCTAAGCAGATCTTTTAATTTCACTTTAGACCACACACAGGATGTTTCTAATGGTGAATTACATCACTCTGCCCTTAAATGAATCAAAGAACACTGCACTCTTTTCAGCTTACGGATGTCTGGAGAGTCCACCATCCTAATGGCAGGGGCTATACATTCTATCCAGCACTACATAAAATTTACTCCTTTTTGGAAAACAAAATAATACCAAAATCTCCAACTCAAACATAGGTAATTTGACATTACCATATCACATGCCGGCATCTTATGTGGTAACTTCCATACTTCCCTAGGCTGGGCATGTTCTTGAAGACTTAGTTAAGGTCTTCTCTAAAACCAGGACATAAAGAAAAGCATTCAATATAAACTAAACACTTTCTCCACTGGGAATGCAAACTCCAACTAGTTTCCAACCCACTGATGACATGAAAAGCATACAAGTGTTTTATAAGGGGCATCCTCATCAAATATAGCCATAAAATCAAGAAAGACAGGATGGCCACTCTCACTGCTACATTAGAAAGACTGCACCACGTGGAGCTACAGCAGAACCTGCAACTTAACTCTTCCTATTGAACAAGAACCTCTACAGACTAGAGACAAAATTAAATCACTTTGCAACTATAGGGCCTCAGCAATAGACATGTGCACTGCCAAAAAATTCGTTTAGTTTCGTTTCGTTTTAAATTTGGATTTGTGTTATTTCGTTTTTCAGGATTCGGGTGTGAAAGTCAATTCGGATTCGGAATTCGGATTCGGACGGAATTCGGTAGCGTTTTACTTATGCCTCTGCTCGACTGAGCCGAGCTGAAAGCCAGAGCTTGAACGGCTGGCCGACAACCTGCTACTGACAGCTTGGCGGAGCCAGCCGTCATCTCACGGTTGGCTCTGGCCACTTGCATGCAAAGACAGATCAGCTTCCCCTGGTTAGCAGCTAACCACGGACGCTGATGTGTCATTACACTGAGAACCCGGCGGAGCTGCTGTGATATCACGGCGGATCCGCCAGGTTCTCAGTGTGTAATGACAGTTCAGCATCTCCTGGTTACCTAGTACCTAGGTTACATAAGTCCTCAATTTCTTTTTCTGCAGCCCCAGCACTCAATGAATGGGAAGCACTCAGGACAGAGGCTTCTCATTAATTCACAAACTAATGATAGTAAAAATATCTTACTATCATTAGTTTCTGAATGGGGAGGAGCCTCTGTAGTGAGTGCTAGTCCCCTTTCATAAATTCTTGAATGAACAGGCTGTGATGTAAATCGCAGCCTGTTCATTCATAACTGGGGACACATAGTACTATGTGTCCCCAGTTATTTACAAACACCGGAGTGATGATATTTAACGATCCCCTGCTCGGCCACGCTACAGAGCCGCTGTCATCCAAAAACTGACAGGATGACAGCGGCTCCGATCACTATGCCGCTCGGCCTTCCTGAATTGTGGGCAGCCGCCGCTTGCTAACTGGTATCGGTATCGCTGCATCCCTATAAGCTATACTTATGCTTGCATATAAACCGACCATGTAGCACAATACCAATGTAATGTTGGATAAACGGCAACCTTTCTATAAAAACAAACACTATTTGTTTGTCCAGTAGTGCATGGGTTTTCTTCATCATAGGCCCACATACTGTGAGCATACCCCCCAATTTTCTGAGATAGAAAAGAGGGGTACATTATAACACAAAGCAGCTAGGTAAAGGGCAGACCCCTGCCATACCAGCTTTATGTAGACCATGAATAATGAATGCACAAAAGTGAGTCCACATCCGCCGTTAGTAGAATACAACACCCGGCAAGGGATGTCCCCTGTTTAGTGTAGGTAGGCAAATTTAACATTATTTCTTTTCAGCCATTATATGGCCAGCTTTACTGTCTTGGAGATGCAACAGGAAGTGTTAGGAACTTGCTACAAAATAAGGAGAGTTCTGAGTTGGCCAGATTTAAGCGGGTAAATCCATTTTCCCAAATTACTTGGGAAAGCGAACTTACCCTTTAATGTGCATTGTGTGTGTTAGAGAGCGCTGCACACAGGGGAGTGAAGGCAGCACTCAGCACACACACAAACAATGGCCTATGCATGTGTTTATTCGTAGGTAGATGGGGGCTGGCTTGGTTTTATTTTAATTTTTTTATTGTTTTACCTTTTTTCAGCACCTTGTTATTTTTTTAAATTTGTATTTTATTTTATTTTTTATTATCTTTTTTAACCTTTTACCACTTTTTATTTTATTAATGTTTATTTTTTAATGTTTTTACCTTTTTGTCACTTTTTAAATTATTATTTTTTATTTTTTAATCTTGTTTACCTTTTTATCACTTTTTAAATTTTTGTTTTATTATTTTGTATTTTATATAATTTTTTTTCCATTTAACTTTAGTGATATCACACAGGAAGTAACAATCCCCCATGTGATATCATTTGGAGGTGACAGGTTCTCATTATGAGCCTGCTCTCCAGTACAGAAAATCCAGCACAGCATTGTGCTCCATCTTCTGTACAGCGCAGGTTGTGACAGCTGTATACAGCACTCCTGTCTCAGTGTTCACATGGAGCACAGCGGAGAACGGATGTTCTCCGCTCTGCTCCCCCCTCTCCATCCTGAACTACTATGCCGTGGTTCCAGGTCCCCCAAAAGAGTGAGGGAGCCTGAAAACCATGGCAGAAAATGCCCTGTACTGATACTAGTATCGGTATCGGGGCATCCCTAGTATATAGTATAAGATGTATGTCATGTCACCAGCAGCAGTTTTTGTTTTTCTGAGTTCCCACAGACTAGATTTATTACCTGTTGATCCTGCCAGTAGATCTATTTACTTGCTGTAGCACGGTGACAATTATGTTGATTCTGCAGTGAAATCACACAGCAGGGTTGTCACCCTATGTACAAGGTAGTTTTTATCCATTGATCCTGCCATTAGATCTATGTTTGTTTCACTTCATGTAATAGGACTGTTCATTGTGTCGTAAAATCACAGAGCAGCGTTGTTACTTTCTGGACAGGATAGTTTAAGATGAACAAATAGGTTTCAATGGATTTTAAGTAAAAGATAAACCAAAAAGCTAAAACATTTAAAGCAGTCACATCAACAGATCTTTTTCTTTTCTATTTCTGATCATCCAGTTGACAGAGACGGAAGAATTGTACACAAAATTGCGAATCACCACACGAACAAGGACACCACACCCCTAGGTATACAGAATACAAAAACAAAATAGAGAAATGGGGCTTTAAAAGTGTCATTTATCAAATGCAACGAGACCCAGTTCAAAATTACACAAAAAAGTTGCTTAATGTATAAAAATATATATATATTCTTTATTAAAATACATAATTAACAACGATGACAGATTAGCGATATCATTAAATGGTACAAAACCTCCCTGGATCACACATAGATACATACTGTGTATACGACAATAACCTATTAACATATATCTCCTTAAATATCTCTTTATATAATTGCATAAATAATATATTCATCCATAATTGTAATTGTTCAGTAGATCTATGATGTGTCCACTTTTCGATGCGTTTCGCTCAAGGCTTCATCAGGAAAATATGGAGGTGCCTATAATAATCATATGGATCTAGTAATCAATACATCAATATTTGTACATTTCCAAAATATTATTATAAATTTATAATTAAGGTTCCACATTACATAAAAAGATCAATCATAAATTAATACCATTAATGGAATCTCTGTCCTACTGACATGCGTCCCTACTGCCGGAGAGCCAACCCAAACAACCCGGGAGGTAAGGGAAGTAGGGGACCATGCGGGCCAACGAATGGGGAAGAAGGTAAGCCTGTCAATGATGGGTCCTTCAAGCAGTTACTGGATGCGTTCTGGAAGTCATAAATATATATGTATATATGGTTGGAAAGACAGTAAATCCCAAACTGACATTGCTCTCGCATTGATTACTTTACTTTATATTTATACAGTGGGCTAACTATTATCATAAAGGAGTATGAAAGCATATTCCTTCCATTAGAGGCCATAGGGACATGCAATGAAGGTGACTCAAAAGAGTCTACTAATATACAATGTTATACAATGTTAGTAGTAACACAAATCAAATAGAGTAAATGTCCCAATGGATCCAAAAAGTATCCTAATAGATCAAATACTATATCCATTTCAATCCCATAGATACATCTATACAAGTTCACAATAAATAAAAAATAGAGCTGCTGAATAATATAATCTAATCCAAATCCATACTGAAATGTTGGGAATATATACCTGCTCAATGTAGTATCACTCCTCATCTAGCGAAAAGCAGCCCCCCAATCCGAGCAGCCCTCCTTGCATTTGATACATGACACTTTTAAAGCCCCATTTCTCTATTTTGTTTTTGTATCCAGAGACAGAAGAAGCAGCACACTGACGAGCCAACCTTTTTGTCATTTTGCTATGTCCTTCTTGGATTGCAGCACACCAGATTGGAACGTTGTGCTTCTCTCTCCCCTCTCTAAGATCTGCTTCACAGACTGTACTTTAGACAGCAATAGACTGAAACCAAGTCAGATTACTTAATCCCTTATAATGGTTTTCTTTGTTGACGTGTTCAATTACAGTGGTCCATGGTGAAGTGCCCATTATATTGGTGGTCAGTGAAATAGTGCCCTCTTACAATTATGGTCATTGGTAAAGTGCCTCCTGACACTGGTGGTCATTGGTGAAATGCCCCATAGTTTGGGGATGTTGGAGCAGGAACAGATCAGACACCACAGGCAAAGAGAGCAAATCACTCATGTAGCCTGAATTCAATACATTTGTTTATTGCCTACACCTGCAGTGAACAGCACCCATCTTTCTGCCCTTGGTATACAGTACTGCTTGGACTACCAACATTAGAGGTAAATGCAGCTCAAAGTAATGCGTGAATGTTTTTATGCATTAGCCCTCCCCCATAATTACTCGAACCTAAACCCGGCTTGAGCTGTTTTAGCAGTGTTCGAATATTTTAACTCATTAGACACAAAGCTGTGGGTCACATTAATAATGTAACAGATTAACCATGGATATATTCCATAGCATAGAGAGGGTACACATGGAAAATGTAACTTTGTCTATGTTTGAAGTCCTTTGCTTTCTATATACTACTGGTGGCAAAACCAGCGTCTCCTTTTTACATGGTTAAGCTGGGTATACACGGTTAGAATTTTGAACAAATTAAATTGATTTTGAACGTTCATTTGACTTTCTAATTCTTGATGTGGTGAATTCAATTATTCATTTCTACTGCAGTGACAATAAATTAAGAAGTGGCAGGTTGGAAACATTTTCTTGAACAATCGAAATTCTAACACTGAATGGTTTTCGCTCAAAAAACTCAATTTATTCCAAAACCAGGAGCAAGCAAAACGGGGAAGGAAGGCTTATGGAGTATAAAGTAAGTGACAAAAATGATGTAACATAATGGGAGGTATTATTGTAAATTGTATTATTATTATTATTATTATAAATAACAAGACCAAGATTTTTCCCCAAAAGGGGATACCACCATTATTTCAAAGTATACGGAAAAATCTTTTTCCTCAATAAAAGTATATTTATTTTTAAATAGTTCTAAAATGCACATAAATCAAAAAATACAACAGACATGTACGTTTTACATATAAGACTGCATTCGGCTATATATAAAAAAAAATAAAAAAAATAAACCATGTGACAAATATATATATATATATGCTTGAGATGTTAGGTACGCCCCTAAATACCTTAAAAATTGCATACATTTTGGATATTACACTTGGTTTCTAGAAAGTGTTCTCATGTCTACAAATTAAGAGTAGGAGCAAGATATCCGTTCCATAGATCAAATGAGAAGAAGAGTTGCCATACACGTGTATGAAAAACAGAACAAAAAGTCAAAATGATTTCTGAAATTATATAGTAGCACTCACGGTAATGTTTTGCACTTCTTGATGAAAATCAGAGGACCCGGAGTGATTTTGACGGAACACGGTTACAGATGCAATGGGTTAAGTAGAAGATTATCCTTATCTCGGCTTTTCTTATTCGCTGTAGATGTTGTTTAGCCTTTACTGAACAATTGCTCTGTTCGTATGATGCTCGTGTCCGGTCCGAAAGGAAAGGAGAGGAATCCCCTTGGTTGGGTCAATGATACGTTGATGTGCTCTACTTCCAAGCACTCTAAAGATGATGCACGTCAGCAAACGTGTTCTTTGGGAGAGTGGCTCTCTCCAGATATGAACTATAAAATCCTCCAGTGTTGTATGTCCATAAAGTAGATAAGGTAGGTAAAGTTTGGGCGACCCTAGCCAGGGCAGTCAGACAGAAACAACCTAGCCCACGCCTATGATGCGTTTCACCCCCCCCCCCCCCCC
>NW_017306293.1:654184-656692 GCF_000935625.1 Nanorana parkeri | reverse complement strand
CATGCAGTCGGCTTCCTAGTCAATCAGGAAGTCGGGCGGCATGTAATGACATGCTGCCTGGCTTCCTGATTGCCCAGGAAGTCGACTCCATGTTGTTTGGTCAGCTCAATTGTGATTGGCCAGGAAACCGACTTCCCAGCCAATCACATGGAGCCGGCTTCCCGGCCAATCAGGAGGCTTGGCAGCATGTCAATACATGTAATAACCCACCTCCCGGTTCCTGATTGGCCGGGAAGCCGGCTCCATGCTGATTGGCTGGAAAGCCGACTTTCCAGCCAATCAGCAAGAAGCCGGCTGTTCAGCCGAATCTATGCTGATTGACCGGGAAGCTGGCTTCCCAGCCAATCAGGAATCATGGATCATTACTCGCCACCCGGCTTCCTGATTTCCCAGGAAGCTCGCTCCATGTTCCCTTACGCCACTGCCGGTCAGAGGAAATTTTCCTCTGACTGGATGTTCTGTTATCGGGAAAGGTATCAGAGCATTTGGGCGTGTGCAAGTACTCGCCCAAATACTCGGAATCGGTATCGGTGCATCCCTAGTTATTCATTTTATGTTTTCTGATAAGCCGAGGTTTTAAGCAGCTGCCGACCTCTGCTAGGGAATGCGAACTCCCTTTGGGGACCTATACATCTGTTATAATTAATTATATCTTTTTTACCTATACCATTGAGTAAATATGTACTGTATATATGTACTACATATAGAATGCACTGCAGCAGTAGATTTACAATTCTGACCTGCTAACATGAATGGGTTAAATGATCCATAGTACAACTACATGTTATGTACTATTATGTACTATGGATCATTTAACCCATTCATATTAGCAGAGGATAATTGTAAATCTACTGCTGCAGTGTAGTACATATACAGTACATATAGTAGTACACTGCAGCAGTAGATTGTACTTGTTCACACAAAATACTAAGACAAAGCCCCATCTTACTCACTGTTGCCTCGATCGTGGTGCCTCACGATTTTCCTCACACGTGAGGACGTCGTCGGCGCTGAGCTGTCACATCGCGTCACTCTGCTCCGGTGGGCGGAGCTCCAGGTGGGGTCCTAATTTAGGTGGCCAGCGACTGCCTGAAGCGCCGCCCACCGGAGCAGCAGTGACGCGACGCTCGGCGCGACGTGGCACGGTAAGTTAAACAAAAACATAGCGCAAGCTTCGGCGCTTTGTATCAGGGCATTTTGACACGTACAAGTAGTTGTCAAAATACCCTGTATTGGTCCCGATACCGATGCTTGTATCGGTATTGGGACATCCCTACCCCCCAGTATTGAGAGTTTTCTTTGAATTGTTAGACAAATGGTCCCATCTTACTTTAACATATATGGGGAGGATTAGTTTGATTAAAATTATTATTTTCTCGAAATTGTTGTATACGTTACAAAAGTTTTCTTTTGGTTGCAGACATAGCAACTCTGGGTAACAGCGATCAACAGGGTGATCACGTTCACAGTATGTTACAGAAAAGAAAGGCACATTGGTTTGACAAGAACACTAAACTTCAAAAAGGCTAACTTCAATAATGCATGAAATGAAATGGGAGGAACCAGTGGCCTAACTACCCCCATAGCAACCGTAGCGATCGCTATAGGGCCCGGGGCAGATGGAGGCCTGTTCAGTGGGGCAGGGCCCGGTGGCAGTGGTGGAGAAGGAAGCCGGGGCCTGTCGATGGCTGCCGAGGAGGAGGGGGCAGGGACCTGACAGTGGCGATGGAGTAGGAGGCCGGGGCCCGTCGGCGGTGGAAGGGGAGGTCAGGTCCTGGTGGCTGTGGCAGTGGAGGAGGCTGGGGCCCAGCAGCGCTGCTACCTGTCCGGCATGGAGGTGGAGGCTGGGGCCCTGCAGCGGTGGTGGAGGAGAAGGAGGCCGGGGGCCCAGCAGCGGGCAGTTCAGGGCTGACAGGTAAGAGGAATCAAGGGAAAGGGACCCCCAACCAGCCCACCTGAGACCCTGCAGAGCCCACCATAGAGAGTCTATGGTGGGCTCTGCAGGGTAATTCTCAGGTGGTCTGTGTGGGGTCTCAGGTGGGCTCTGTAGGATCTCAGGTGGGTGCTGTGGGGTCTATAGTGGGCTGCGTGGGGTCTCAGGTGGGCTATGCAGGGTCACTCTCAGGTGGGCTGTGTGGGGTTTCAGATGGGCTCTGCAGGGTCTCTGGTACGTGCTGGGTCTCAGGAGGGCTCTGCAGGGTCACTTTCAGGTGGGCTATGTGGGGTTTCAGGTGGGCTCTGCAGAGTCTCTGGTATGTGCTGGGTCTCAGGTGGACTGTGCAAGGTCTCAGGTGGACTGTGCGAGACCTCTGGTGGGCTGTGCCAGGTCTCAGGTGGGCTGTGCGGGGTCTCAGGCGGGCTCTGCAGGGTCTCTCGTGGGCTCTGCAGCAGTGAGCAGCAGAGTGTTCTGTCCTTCGGCTTTGACATCAGAGCCAGTAGGAGCAGAGCTGTGGAGACAGAGGCGGCAAAGGAATGTGAACGTGTTCTGGAGGTAGGTACTTTCTGTTT
>NW_017306293.1:646432-654044 GCF_000935625.1 Nanorana parkeri | reverse complement strand
TTTCTTTTGTGTGGGGGGGGGGGCAGTTTGGGGGACCCAATACAACATTTTGCAATGGGGCCCAGTGACTTCTAGGAACTATTTACAACAAATAAATAAAAGCTAAACCTGCATGGCTGAATCCAAAGGTAAAACAACTTATCGATAAGAAGAAACTGGCATTTAAAAAATATAAGATGAAATGAAGAGCACTGGCCTTCCAGAGCTACAAGCAATGCAATAGAAAATGTAAAAGTTCAATCCGGGCAGCTAAAATAGAATACAAAAAATGTATTGCCACAGTTAGCAAAAAAAATCAAAAACATTCTTCCAATACATAAACAATAAAAAGGTAAGAAAAGAAAATGTGGGTCCCCTAAAGGATGAGAATGGGAGATTGATAACAAATGACAGGGAGAAGGCTAAAGTGTTAAATGCATTCTTTTCCACAGTATTTACTCGGGAAAGTGACAGGTTTAATGAACACAACAAGAATCTATGTAGTACTGGGAGGAAAATGCTAGTCTGGTTTACGAAAGCTAGGGTTCGCTGCGGGCTAGAAAAACTTAATGTAAATAAATCCCCAGGACCAGGTAACTTGTACCCACAGGTACTTAAAGGGCTAAGTTTGATAATTATGGAGGCCATTGTTCCAGCTGATTGACCTAAAGCAACTGTTCTACCAATATTTAAAAAAGGTTTAAGAAGCGTACCTGGGAATTAAAGACCAGTCAGCTTAACATGTATTGTATGCAAGGTATTTGAGGGTATGATAAAGGACCATATTCATGAATATGCCTATGGGCATGATATCATAAGTGACAACCAACATGGCTTCAGGAAAGACAGTTCATGTCAAACCAACCTATTAGCGTTCTATGAAGAGGTGAGTGGCAACCTAGACGGAGGAAAGCCAGTGGATGTAGTGTACCTTGATTTTGCCAAAGCATTTCATACGGCACCTCATAAACGTTTCATTTACAAGCTTCAATCTTTGGGTATTGATGCAATGGTGTGTACTTGGATAGAGAACTGGCTAAGTGAACGTGTCCAGAGAGTATCATCATTTTCTGAATGGTCCTTGGTTGGCAGTGGCTTGCCATGGAGTTCTGTCTTGGGGTCATTGCTATTCAGCCTGTTTATCAATGCTATTGGGACTGGTATTAATAGCAATGTTTCAGCTTTTGCTGACCAAAGCAACATTTGTAGGGTAATACATTTGGCAGAAGACATAGCAATATTACAGGAAGATCTGGATAAAACAGGGGGTGGGCATCTACATGACAGATAATGTTTAATATTGAGAAGTGTAAGGTTATGCATTTTGGAGTTAATAATACACAAGAGAGCTACTCATTAATGGGCATCCCACTGGGGGATGCCCAGAGATAGACATCAGTTAAATAGTAATTCCTCATTGTGGCTCTTTAGCGGAAACCTGAATTTCCTCTATGCCTCTAGAAATCAGCTTTTCAAGGAGTGGGCAACTCTGGACTTTCAACAGTTAAGTCCTTTACATCAACTATTGATCATAAGTGGTTTACTTGTAGAGCAGTTTTGAAGAGTTTCCCATTCATGAATTGTGAATTATTTACCTATATGCAGAAGAGTTCCAATGCAATACGCATCCTCAAAAACCTTTCACTTTCGGATTGGGAGAATCCACTATGCCAGCTGCTTTAAAAATCTTATCCAAATAAGGCTGCAATAGCTAGCGCTTATAGGTGTTATAGATTAGATCTGGACTATGCGAAACGCCCTATCGGTCTCTCAAAGTAGACAAATTATTTTCCAATTATATCTACTTTTGAGATTTTACAAGCTTTTAACAAAGCATGGAATATAATTACTGCATTCACTTGTAAAGAAATTGTATCAAGAGTCTATCATGGAGCCTATATTTCTCCACATAAATCTTATCTTATGGGACTTAGTTGTTCCTCTAGATCAGTGGTTCTCAACCTGTATAACCTCAGGAGCCACATTTGTCCTTGGCCATAAGTCATGGCCCAAGTCGCACCACACTGAAATTCACGGCATTGCGGTACTGCAACTGTGGGCGGGAGGTGTGTTTGGGGTGCCATTCAAGTGAATGGCAACGCAATGCACCTCCTACACCAGAATGAACAGTAGGTACAATTGTGTGGTAGTTTGTAATTAAAACACTGATAGACACACACAACCACAGGCACAATCTCACACACTCACATTCACACTCCTACATTCAGTGTGGGATGCTGTGCTGTAATGGAGCTCCATCCATAGATGCATTGCTTGTACAGCCTCCTTGCACTCCCTGTGGAAGTGCCGGGAGCCAGAATGAGACGTCACTCTGGTCACTCATTGCTGTGAGCAATGCATGTATAGATGGAGCGCCCTTGCAGCCATAAGCCCAGCCCACCCCACCTCAAGCTGACACTTGGCACCAGGCAGCATATTTTGAATGGCTGCTTGGCACGAGAACTGACAGTGCTGTGCTATGGGGGAGGCTGGGTGCACTGGAGGCATGTGGCGACCCACTAAACATGTGGTCTCGACCCACTTCTGGGTCACGACCCACCAGTTGAGAACCACGGCTCTAGACGACTTGTGGACAAGAATCAGCAGATTTATATCATGCTTTTTGGAGCTGTCCTAAGATAAAGATCTTTTGAAATGATATTGCTCAGTATACTCTGCAAAATCTGGTTAATTATTTACTAGGGATGCACCGATTTATCAGGCGCTGAAACATATCGGCCGAAAATTGCACTTTTGGCTAAATGCAGAAAGTGCCATTTTCTGACCGATACAGCGGTACATCCATTCTTTCTCGCTGGGCACTGCTCTGTGTCCCAGCGGAGAGGAGAGAAACTGTTACAGACGGCCAAGCGCTGTGGGGGGAGAGCGTTGTGAGCGGCCGGCGTCTCTCCTCCCCGCACCACTCAGCTTCCTGTCCCAGATCGGGAGAGGGATGTGGGTGGAGACAGCCAGTGTGGTCACAGGAGGCTGAGCTCCGCTTGCTTAGCTTCCTGTAACAGCGTGCCAGGAAGGAGAGCGAGTGCAAACACTCAGTGATCGCTGAGTGTAAATAATTGAGGACATAGTATGTTTACTATATCCTCAATTATGAATGAATGGGAAGTGATCTACATCACCTCCTGTTCATTCATGATTGTGGATATAGTAAACACACTATGTTCTCATGTTCTGAATGAACAGGAAGACTCAGCTTAGAGGATTCCTGTTCATTTATAACAGGGGATACAGAAAAAGAGATTGAGGAAGAGAAATATCAGGGGTCTGTTTAGACCCCTAATATTTCCCTAAAGCACCTAAAAGTAAAAAATAAAAAAATATTTCATAAAAAATGAATAAATAAATAATAAATATAACAAAATGTAAAAGTTTTCAAATTTCGGGTTTCGTTTCAGTTTTGAAATTTTCATTTCAGTGCACCTCTATTATTTACTGCAGCTTGGGCAACCTTTGGAATCCTAGATCTGCATGGAGTGAGAATCACTCCTGGATGTAAGAAGCTATTGTCTATCATACCCTTGGTGGCGAAGAAAACTATTTTGCATCAATGGAAATATTCTGTAGACATCTGCAATTCACTTCAGATTAGTTTTTCGGACGAATTTTCAGGAATATGTACATTCGGATGCACCTGAATTTCCGAATGCCAGAAATAACGAAATGCAAATGTATACGAATTTCCGATAACAAAAATTTTGGATGTAACCAAATTTCTTTCCCAAATAAAGTTTTATTGTGTTAAGCATCAACTTAAAAAACTCAGTCCACAAAAGAGAAAAAAAAAGCTTGAGTTTCCCTCTCAATTGATACCAGACCCTTTCGGTCTGGTAGGAATGTTAGGAGGGACCCCCCTAAGTTAAAAAAAGTGCATTGGTTTTCCCCAAAAGTCTTACCAGGCCCTTTAAGTCTGGTAGGAATTTTAAGTGGGAACCCCACCCCCCAAAAATGGGGGAAAAAACGTGGGGTTCCCCCTAAAATTCCTACCAGACCCTTGATCCAAGCACAGGCCTGGCAGGGCAGGATGATCGAGCGCCCCTCCCTGCACCATACCAGGCCACGTGCCTTCGACATGGGGATTCTGACCTGGTGGTTATGGTGGTTTGCGGGTAGGATGGCTTATTTGCATCGGGGTACTCCTTTAATTAAGGGGGCACCCAGATGCCGCCGCCCCCTTTTGCCATTCAGGTCTGGGAGTTGAGGTGTCATATAAATAGTATTATGACACCTTGGCTCCTAGACCCAAATGGCATTCAGGAGCTCACGAATAGCATTTGGGAGCTCCCGAATGCTATTGTGTTCAATGACAGCTGAGAATGTCAAATGGGCAGCATGAGCCCCGTGACGGCACGGCTCGCTCTGCCCATTTGTTTACATTCTGACCAGAGCTGTGATTTGAGTCTGGGTTCTTTTTATTTTTGGCGAGTCCGTGGGCATCATTCATCCTGATAGATGCTGGATTACAACGATGGGTTTTTCATTTTTTTTTAAATAAAGGAATTGTCAAAAACTGACTTTTTATTTTTTTTCTTCAATTAAAGGACTTTTTCAAACTGTGTGGTCTCTTCATTTACTTTTAACCCTTTAGTGAATGAGTAGGGGTACATGTATCTTTTACTCTTTCAAAAGTGGGGGCAGCGGCATCTGGGTGCCCTCCTTTAAAAAAGGGGTACCGCAATGCAAATAAGCCACCCTACCCGCAGACACCCTCCTGTGCTCGGATCAAGAGTCTGGTTGGAATTTTAGGACCCCATTTTTGGGGGGTTGGTTCCACTCTAAAATACCTACCAGATGTATGACTTTTGGGGGAACCCCACGCACTTTTTTTTTTTCACTTGGTGGGTCCCTCCTAATATTCCTACCAGACCTAAAGGGTCTGTTATCATTTGGGGGGGAACCTCACACCTTTTTTTAAAATTATTTTCTGCGGACTGTAAAGAAAAAAAAGGCTTTTTTGTTTTGTCTAATGTCACTTTGCTGTAACGAAAATTTGTTTATAATGAAAATTCGTACATACTACCGCTAACCAAAATTCGGATTTCGTCTGAATACGAAACCCGCAACAAATTGACTTTCAAACCCGAATCCTGAAAAACTAATTAACGAACAATCCGACTGAAAACGAATCAAAACAAATTTTTTGCCTGCGCATGTCTGATATTCTGAACCACCCTCTTTAACTCTCTTTTTGAGCAAGTTGATGTTTGTATTTGAAAATGATTTGACTGAGACAATCATCAAACTCAAACGTTTTTTGATGTATGGGAATCATTAAGTGACTCTTTACTGATTATTCCAATACAAAAACGTATACAATCTTTTATCTTGACACCATTGTATACCAAGAGGATCATTTTCAATGATTCCCCACTAATTATAGCTGAATAGATGGAGAATATTTTTTTTTTTTTTTAGGTCAGTCGCTGCAAAAATGTAACCTTTTCTTTTCTTTCTGTTACTGTATATATTTATGCAGTTAATTTATAGGTGTATGTTCTGTGGTATACTTTAGGATATTAATATGTCTTGGTTTTTATATTGTTTCCTGGTCTTCAAATAAAAAGGAATAAAATATTTAAACACAAGCGGGATCTTAGAGCACTGCTTACAGCGCTTCTGCCTCCTGTACCCGCCCGCCTGGTGAGACCTTATGCTGCTGCTTACAGAGCTTCGCCTCTCGTACCCGCCTGCCATGCTGCTGAGACCCTGTGGACCCCTCCTAAGACCCTGGGCACCCATGCTGGGACGCTGCGGACCCCCCTGAAGACCCTGGGCACCTCTGTTGAGACCCTGCAGACCCTTTCTAAGACCCCAGTTACCCCTGCTGAGACCTTGCAGAACCCTGCTGAGACCCTGGGCACCCCTGCAGGGATGCTGCAGAACCCTTCTAAGACCCTGTGCACGGCTGCTGAGACCCTGCAGAGACCCTGGTGAGACCCTGCAGAGACCCTGGTGAGACCCTGCAGACCCCCGAGTGAGACAATGGGCACCCCTGCTAAGATTCTGTGGATCCTCATGAGACACTGGGCACCCCTACTGAGATCCTGTGGATCCTCCTGGGACACTGGGCACCCCTGCTGAGACCCTGGGCTCCATGGCTGAGATGCTGCAGACCGCTGCTGAGACCCTGGGCACTCCTGCTGGGACAGTGCGGACCCCTGCGTAGACCCGGGGCACCCCAATGAGACCCTGTGAAGCCCTCCTGAGACCCTGCTGACCCCTCCTGAGACACTGGGCACCCCTGTTGAGACCCTGCGGACCCCTCCTGAGACCCTGGGCAGCCCAGCTAAGACCCTGTAGATCCCTCCTGAGACCCTGGGCAGCCCTTGTGAGATCCTGCAGACCCCTCATGAGACCCTGGGCATCCCTGCTGAAATCCTGTGGATCCCTGCTATAGCCGTCTGCTATTCTGCATTGCTGTAAAATGTACTGCTGGGATTTGTAAGCCTCTATAGCTGATGATATTATTCTGCATTGCTGTATAATATATTTGTAGTCCCTCTACAGCTTGGAGTCAGTGGCAGAACTACCAGGGTGCTAACCGGACCTTGGCACTTCACCAGTGTCTTAAAATCATTAGTCTGTATTGTTTTAGAAAAACTGTCAAGTGAGAAATTAAAGAGAATATGGTTTGCGGAGAGGTATAACGAACCATGCATATATAAAAATGTATTTGAACATACAGATAATAAATAGATAGTTAAAATTGAATTCAATTCATGAATAATACAATGCCTATCCGAGAATTGAGATATACATATGCCCAGTGAGCACATTCACAGTCCATATACTTATGTTAATGTGGTCATATTAACAGAACTAGCATTGGTACAATAACTAAAATTGTGTCTAACTTGATTGGTCCAGACACGTTTCGCAGGTGGCTTCAGGGGACCCGTGTGTATTGATCTAGCAATAAAGAAATTTGTTCATAAACACATGATCTCTGTTTATATATGGTCACATAGGGTACAGAGCAAAATTATGCAGTACAAAGCTTCTAGAGAAGATGGTTGTAATTCACCATATAGATGAACGGCCCCACCAGAGGTGAACAGGACCGAGGAGGAGGGCCGAGATGATAGGCGGATGAGAGATCCCTACCATCCAACTCAGTCCCTCATCACACCTGGGACCTTGGGGCAGTACGGGGAGAAGTTGCCTTTGAAACTCGAAAAAGGCCTAGCTACCTCTGCTGAGATGCTTTCCACAGGAGACGTGTGCTAGGAAAAATCTTGGCTGAATGATATAGTTGTCCTATGTAATCAACCTGTTGGACAGAGAGGATAAGATGTCTAAAAAGTGTGTATCAACTTGGGCCAATGTACCTGCATAACTCTACGCAGGAACTGCCCTTCCAAATGTTTTTAATGATTCGAGGTGTATGCATATTATTCCTTTATTTAATTATAATCACCCCATCAGATAGTCAGACATTCCGATTGGAACCCCCTGTGTGTGATAAGTGGCGTGTTTTTCCTTGCAAAGATAAAGTGCATGTGAGTGGATAAAATCCATTCTTAGATTATGCATAGCCATTAATGAAATGTGCAAATGTAAAGAAAATTGTATATATATATATATATATATATATATATATATATATATAATAAATATC
>NW_017306293.1:644058-646403 GCF_000935625.1 Nanorana parkeri | reverse complement strand
CAATGCACAAAGAAAAGCACTAATATAACTCCCCAAAGATATTGCCTCATCACCCACAAAATGATAGCCTGTATGGTACAGGTTAACCCAAATAGTGAAGGAAATGTTTGTACCTAGGTTAGGATTGGATCGCTGAAATAGTCCTCGACATGTATCTCCTCTGCATTTTCCACCACACTAGCCCATCCATACCCCGCCCCTTATATAGCCCCCACCGCCGAATCAGACCGACTGGAGTGATTGAACTACTCTCTCTCTATATATATATTTTTTATATGAGAGATAAATACTAAGCACATACTGGTAAATAACGTTAAACACGCTCACTTTTCACAATATACAGGTGAAACTCGAATAATTAGTATATCATGCAAAAGTAATTGCAGTAAGTGCTGCAAAAGGGGCCCAAACCAAGTACTGAGTACATATGCATGCTTGTACTTTTCAGAGGTCCAATATTGTTCTATGTACAATCCTTGTTTTATTGATTGCATGTAATAATCTACTTTTTTGAGGTTGTGGATTTGGGGTTCTTGGGGTTTTCATGAGCTGTAAGCCATAATCATCACAATTATGACAAATCACGGCTTGAACTATCTTGCTTTGCATGTAATGAGTCTATCTCATATATTAGTTTCACCTTTTAAGTTGCATTAGTGAAATAAATGAACTTTGCACGATATTCTAATTATTCGAGTTTCACCTGAATATGTAGATCGCATTTTTTATTTCCGGTTACGATCCCCAAGAAATATTTATCTATATTACAATCTTGGGTTAATAAATTTGTTTGGGGCTCCAGTCATATTAGAATTTCACATAGGACACTGATGCGTCCTAAATTGAAGGGGGGACTGGGTCTACCAGACTTTAACAAATATTATATTTTATCGCGTATAGTGGAATGGGTATCGCCCATATCTGATAATAGGCAATACTAGAGGAGTATCTATGTCAGACTAGACTGAGAACAGCACTGTGGATTCCGAAGAATTTCAGAGCATTCCTGGGGGATATCTTACCTTTTACGTTAACAACTTTTAAAATATGGGACTCAATCCGCCAGCAAAATAGGTGGTCTTACAATTCGCCCTTTTTATACTTGTTGGATCATAAGTATTTTGTCCCCGGTAAGGAGGACGTGAGGTTTTTAACCTGGTTTAAAGAACAGGATATTCAATTACATCAAATTATAAAGAGTAGTAGGATTTTGCCCTTGGAAGAAATTCGGGAAAGATGGGGAACATATAGTTGGGATTTTTGGTGTTATAGGCAGCTGGCGCATTTTGTTAAATCCCTTCCTTCACCAATAATAACATTATCAGAATTAAACCAAATTGAACTGGTGCTATCTAATATTTCATCACCAAAACATATGATATCCCGGTTCTATGAGGCACTGATGGATCTCTCTATGGGGGGATACCCACGTTTTTTGGCCCAATGGGAGGACGATCTTAGCAGCATATTAACGGTGGAGCAGAGAAATAAGATAATGCAGTTGTGCCATGCTTCCTCGATGAGCTCAAAGGTAGAAGAGAGTAACTATAAGCTACTAGCAAGATGGTATTTAACACCTTCCAGAATGGGGAAATTTAATAAAAACTACTCAAAGGAATGTTGGAGGAAATGTGGCCCAGAGAGTACAATGGAGCACATATGGTGGCCATGCCCAATTATTCAGGGCTATTGGCAGAAGGTAATTGATTATTTATGTGCTATAACAGATCCCTCTGGAACCATGGACATGTTTGTTCCACTGCACAGATTCCCCAGTTGGGAAATATAGGAGATCCTTGATTCCATTTTTGATGAATGCGGCAAAGGTAAATATTTCTAGCTCGTGGAGATGCTTGTCAGAACCAGATATTCGCGCTTGGTTCCCAATTATCGGGCATTATAGCGAAATGAAGGAGCTTACAGCTGTGTTAAAAAATCAGGTACCTCCTATAGTGGAATATGGGCTAATGGAATAAATTAAAAAATTCACAGAGATATGTGGAAATGATGTCGGGTTGACCTTGTGGAAAATATAAAGAAGCTAAGGGTCTGACTCCAGGGTAAGAGAACAGAAGTGTGGAGTGGTTTTGAGTAGGGATGCACCGATACCGATACAAGCATCGCTATCGGCCGCGATACCGAGTATTTGCATGAGTACTTGTACTCGTGCAAATACTCTGATACATAAAACGAGTACCTGTGCCACGTCCGCCATCTTCAGGGACCCGAATCCGCCGCACACAAGACCCCCATCGTGTCTTCAATGAAGCAAGATGGCCGCGACCTCCTCTGTCATCTGCTCCATTCTGACCTCTTCTCCCGCTGATTGGCCGATTGGATGATTG
>NW_017306293.1:520862-643903 GCF_000935625.1 Nanorana parkeri | reverse complement strand
TTTCTCACAGAGATTTCACAATGATTTAGCTGTATAGTAAATTATAAATGATAGATTAATAATAATATATGATGCCCCATGAGGGGATATGTGGTACAATAATATTCTAGGGGTTTTCCCCCTATGAACTTGACACTAGGTATGGGATGAGGATGAGGGGGTTTAATGATTACACCTTTTATAATGCCGGTTTGACACTGCCAATGTCACTTTCACAATGATATAGATGTACGGTTGGATTTAATGTACTTATGAACAGGTTTTGGGACTGTATAGGTGTATGCGCATGTATGTACACTGTGGCAGCAGGCAGATAGGGATGTCTGTGTTCAGGTGTAATAATGAAGTTCTTCCTCTAGGGGGGAGTGCTGAGAGGGCTGGAGGCTCAGAGGTAACAAGCCCAGCTGAAGCTAGCTGGCTTGTTAGGGCCTCTACAAGAAGTTCCAGCCTCCTAAGAGAAGAGCCCCATCCTAGAACCGGACTGTGTGTCTGGTGGACTGGGGAGCAGACAGCCTGTGTGGCAAGGGGAAAAAGGACAAGCTGGTGCGGCCAGCGTTTTGGATACAGCCGGTGTGGCCAGACGTTCTTAGTTAAAGGACCTACTGAAGTCGGTGAGACGGAAAACATTTTTTTAAAGAAGATTATACTTTCTGTTGGAGAAACCCCTGCGACGGAAAACGTATGTGGATGTTTAAATAAAAGTGGGCAAAGAAGCCCTAAAACAGTGAAAAGTGAGTGGCGGTATCCTTAATGTGCTACCATTGAAAGCTAATCTCACAATATGTATATATATATATATTATATATACACATTTTTTCACAAGGATTAAGATGTAAAGTAAATTGTAGATTAATAATAAAATATGATATTCCATAAGGGGATATGCGGCACAATAATGTTCTTGGGGATTTTTCCTCTATGAACTTGACACCAGGTATGGGAAGATGGGGTTTTTGATTACACCTTTCACAATGACATAGATGTATGGTGGTTTTAATGTATTTATGAATAGGTTTGGGGACTGTATAGATATGTGTGCAAATATGTGTATGTACATATATACACATATATGTGTGTAAGGTGTTGTTTTTTTGTTCTTCCCCTCTTTTATTTTAATGGGGGCTGAGTAGAATGATGATGTAAGATATTGTGACTGTTAAATTATGTATTTATTTGTATGTTTAAACTTATTTGTGTAATGTATTGATGGAATATAAATAAAAAGTTGATAAACAAAAAAAATTAAAAAAAAGAACAGAGTCCGCCATCAATGCTCATCAGTGATTGTTGATGGACGAATCCCCCACTGTTTACTTTGTATACTGCACATGGCCACGGACCAAGGGTGCAAACAGTGGCACCCACTGTGCAAATTTCATCCGATTCATGAAGAAATAGCGTTCTGCCAGCTTTAATCTGACCTGTCCCTGAAAAGCCAGTACATTGTTTGCCATTTTAGGTAAAGAAAGAAAAATGGAATTGGGTTGTTCTTGCCATAGTTGCTGCCCCCCAGCCACATTGGTATTAGCCCATATGCCCTTCTGAACAGGACATCCTTAAGTGTATGTATAGCCCAAATTTTTTTTGTTTTGAATACAGTAGGAAATAGTTAAACCACCTTTTACTTTGTGTACTGTTGGGGAGATTTTCCCTCACTTCTTGTACTGGCGCTGCAACAGAAAGTTTAAAAAAAACTCCTCAAAGTGAGGGAAATTCCTATGAAACAGTTGCCACTGGAACAGCCAACATCTCTGATTTACCCTCATCTCTTGTTCCAATGGCAATTCTAAAATGTAGTATTTCTCTCACCTTCTGTCCCAGGGACAGTGGTCACCTGGACAAATAGGGAGGGTAATTCTGTCTTGTGTGGCGAAACAAGACCGCAATAAAACAAAAACAAATAAACTAAGCCGTCTCTACTCAATCCTACACTAAAAAAGAGTTTTGCCTATACATATCGTTTTATTTTCATTGGAATGATAGACCCAAACCTAGGAGATGTTTAATTACCATAGAGGAACAGATTTCCTATTTTGTAACTTTTCATAGTTTGCATTCTTAGATACAGTAAATGCATATACAAAATTATTCAGCAGGGTACAAATATTAAGGATGATGGGCAGAGTTCAGTAACAAAGCAAATTTACATTTTACCAGGGATAGTGATCGTTATAATTGATCTAGTGGCTAGTACCAATATTTTTTTTATCGGTACTCGCCGATACCAAGTACGGAGTACCGGTGCTGTGTGTCCAGATTATCAGGAGATCATGAACAGTGGCCCGGCTTCTAAATTGCCTGTGGAGCCGGTGTTCTAGCGAAAGTGTTCTAGCTTCACTTGCCGAGGTTTTCTTACCAATCAGGAACCTGGGCAGTGAGTTATACTGGTACCTTCCGGCTTCCTGATTGGTCAGGAAGCCAGGCTGCCTAGCAACAAGAGAAGCCGGCTTTCTAGCCAGTCAGGAAGCCGGGTGGCACGTCATGACCTGCCTCCCAGCTTCCTTATTGGGTAGGAAGCCAGCTTTACTTGTTCCTAGGCAGTCTGGTTTCCTCACCAATCGGGAAGCCGGGAGGTGGGTCATTACGTGCCACCCCGGCTTCCTGATTGGTTAGGAAGTCAGGCTGCCTAGCAACAAGTGAAGCTGGATTCCTAGGCAACCAGGAAGCTGGGAGGCAGGTCATAACCCACCGCCCGGCTACCTGATTGGAAAGGAAGCCGGCTCCATGCTCCCTTGGCACTGCAAGTTCCAGTATCGGAGCATTTGGGCGAGTACGAGTACTCAAATACTCGGTATCGGTACCAATACTAGTATCGGTGCATTCCTATTTAGAAGTAAGCAGTATAAATAAACAGATATTTAAATGACAAATCATAAGGAGACATAATATTTTATAAATGTTAGAAGCTTTATTTGGTTTTCAACAATCCACCGTAACACATTTCTAAAAGAAGTGCTTACAGATTTATGAAGTTAAATTGTTTATTTCAATCTTTATTTTTTAAACCAGAAATAGAAGCAAATCTTGTTTATGGCAAAACAAAACAAAAAAACAAGCGGCAGTTTAGGATTGACAGTTACAGAATAAGTGTCATATAATACAATTAGAAATTTTTAAAAAAACAGCATTGAACCATCAGATGTTGAATACAGAGCTGAAATCACATAACAAAAAACGGAGCATTTCAGTGTACTACTTAAATTAAAAAAAAAGGGACTGCCCTTCTAGCTCTGATTTTTTAAATCTTATAACATTTTAAAGCAACAGTATCAGCTTCTGTATGAATACTAAGAAATGTACAAAGCTTTAAAGAATACAAGTTATCAGACTGACCAGTTGAAGTGATATGATTTTAAGCTGGAAAAGTTACAAAGACAAACCAACATAACAAAAACACTATCTTATTAAGCAGTAAAATAGATACCAATTGCTATATTTACTTTTTTAATTACAAATCACATTATTATGGCAAAATTTACTTTGTGTTGTTATAAGGTTTACCCCTTCTGGCCACAATAACCATACAGCCATGAACCTTATCCAAATAAAGATTAAACAAAATGATGTCTGAATTAAGCATGGTACTGTTGCAATAAAATATTTAATGACATTTGATTTCTTCTCTGTTACAATGTCTGAGAAGATGGTGATGAATTTTAGTTATCCAAATAGTTCAATGCACTTTACAGTGTATTTATTACAACAGGTTGCATCTATCTGTAAAGCCCCATGAAAGAAAATATAGACTGTAAAAGCAAGTTAAAAAAATAGATGGAAAAATAGATTTCCATGTACAAATTGTTATATGAAAATAGATCAGTAAACCTTTCACGACCAGCATTTGGCTTCCAAGTGAAGTATTTCAGGTGGTGAGAGGGTTAAAATGTGCAAGGAATTCAATAAACAGCTGAAGATTTTATTGATTTAAAATTTTTACCTTTTTTTAATATCTCTACTCTTCACTTAGGAAGGTTAGCATTATATAAAGGCTGCAAAATGTATGTACAAACACACTGATATATATAATTATATACATGCTGAGGTTGGAGTGGGGTGGGGGGGATTCATTCCTTCTTTTTGGCAACTGTCAGTTCTAGCTTTGGCAGACGGACACCTGCCTTAGTTGCACTGTCATTGCTTGAGGAAGAGGAAACTCTGGACTTTCGGGAGGAAATTGATGCACCACTCCCTTGGACGTTTTCATCGTCACTTAACGTGACCTCATAAGAACCTTTTGACTTGGATCCCAAGCCGCCAAAAGTGCCAAATTTTATCTTTGATTGCTTTCCCTTCTTTTTGCCCCCCTCGGCAGATAATGAACTACCAGCCTCTAATGTACCACTTGGTGAGGAGTGTGTTGATTCATCTTTCTCTTCACTCAAGGAAGATGATCTCTGCCTTGTCTTTTTGCTCGTAAACAGCGAAAACTCATATTTTGGAGACTTTTCCACTTCTAAGCTTGTGGACATCAGGCCACCTTCTGCTGACCCTGCACTAGCTTTTGAACTTTTAAGGTCTCCTTTTGACCCAGAAACTGAGACATCCGGAAGGCTAACATCCCCTTTTGCTTTAGACTTGAAGTTCAGTTTTGGCATTTTTATCTTAGATTTCTTTATTTTAATCTCACTTTCATCAACTTCTAACTCAGTCTCACCAAACTTTTTCACCTGTACGTCAGCAGAAGGGAAGTTTACGTCAACTCCCACCTCTCTTCCTGTCAGCTCTGGTCCAGATGATGTAAATTTAGGCATTAAAAGTCGTGGGAAATAAATTTTAACATCAGAACTTTCTAGATTTCCACCTATCCCTTGAACATCCAAACCTCCCTTTACATTGGGTCCAGTAAACCCACCGTCCACTTTTCGGCCTACTCTTAAACCTTCTGACCCCTGCATATCTCCTGTCAGATTTGCACTTTGTCCAATTGAAATGCCTTCCTTTATCTTAGCATCTTTCAGAGAAATGTTGATCCCTGGAGCTGAACCTTTAACTGCAGCTGATGACTGAAATGAAGGCCCTTTCATTCTTAAGTCTGCACTTTCAATTTTGCCAGAAACATTAGCAAGACTAACATCTGGCCCAGAGAGAGAAATTTCCCCTTTTGGTAACTTAAACCCTTGGGGGTGTGAACCAGATATATCTACCTGAGGTAATGTAATATGGGGATCTAAACTTTTTGCATCAATAGATGGCAAATCAGCACTTATGCTCGGCTTCTTCACTCTACCAGAAATGTCCAAATCACTTTCAATGTTTGGTCCTTTTAAGTGAATATCAAAATTGGATTCAGAGACTTTTGGGGAAGAAATATCAACTGCCGGCAATTTAATTTTCCCTCCTGACCCAGAGATTCCTACTTTAGGAGCTTGAAACGCCATACTTCCTGAAGTAAGCATACCACTTTTAACATTTGGTCCTTTCAAATTAACATCCATCTCTGGTAAAGATGACTCAGCTGAAACACTAGGTATTTTACTGCTAATATTAATTGTACCATGGGTCACATCTACTCTAGGAGCTTTTATATCAGTGGAAATTTTTGGCCCAGTCAGATCAATATCTCCCTTATGAAGTGAAACACCAACATCAGCAGCTGGTGCTTCTACTTTTGGACTCGACATACTAAAATTAGGAAGCTTGAATTTTGGCTTTTTGACCTTTACATCAGGACCTTCAATACTAACCCCAGAAGATGTTAATTCAGCTTCTGGTGTCTTCAATCCACCACTAATGTCTAAATCTGGAGTTTTTAGTTCTGCACTAGGGCTCTGCAATGAAGTTTCTCCTTTAATCTTTGGAGATTTGATGTCAAACTCCACATCAGGGAAACTAATTTTGCCAAACAGTGGCTTTCTGGTTTTAGGTGCTTTGAAACCAAGATTTGTTGAAATTGCTGCATCCCCACCTGCAATATTTAAATCTGCATCTGGGGCATTAAGATTTATGTCACTGTCTACTTCAGGTGCACTTACATCAAAACCCCCTTTTTTGCCTTTTATTTTTGGACCACTCATATGAATTTTGGGCATTTTAAATTTCCCTTTTTTTCCTTTGCCTCCAACGCTCAACTCAGGCACTTCAGGGTCAAACTCTAAATCAGGAGGGTTAATATCTACAGAAGGTGACTTTATATCTGCTTTAGGTGACTTAATGCCAAAACCAAATTTTGATTTCTTTACCTTGGGAAGTTTTAAATTACCTTCAGTGCCTTCAATGTCCAATGTGGGAGTTTTTACACTGATATCTGGAGAATCCAAGCAGACACCAGGTGTTGACAAGTCCATTCCCGGGCCTTCAAGTTTACCTCCTAATTTCGGGCCACTGATGTTGCCCTTCAAATGTGGAGCCTTCAAACCTAAATTACCTTTTGGTAAGTTGACATCAGGACCTTCAATGTTTGCATTAAAACCAGATATATCAACACTTCCTTTAGGAAGGGAAGCATCAATGTCTGGACCCTCTAGTTTGGGAACATTAACACCAAATTTTGGCATTTTAAATTTGGGCATTTTAAGTTTGCCTTCTGGCCCTTCGAGATTTACATCTGGTGCTTCTAATTCTACTCCTGGAGTTTTAATGTCTAGTACTGGGGCATTAATGTCAACTTTAGGGCCTTTAAAATCTCCCCCTGCTTTAGGGCCTTTCAAATTAAAGTCAATATCTGGCATTGACAAATGTGGCATCTGCATTGAAGGTAACTTGAACTTGGAACCTTTTACTTTACCATCGAGATCTACATCTGGAGCCTTAAGGTCAACCTCTGGGCATTTCATGTCAACTTTGGGACCTTTCAAATCCCCTTCCACCTTTGGACCTTTAAAACCAAGACCAGCATGAGGCATTGATATGTGTGGTAAGTCTATATTCATTGAGGGCATCTCAAATTTAGGGCCTTTTAATTTTCCCTCTGGTCCCTTGATATTTAAATCAGGAGCCTGAATATCTACATTTGGGCCTGAAAAATCCATACTTCCTTTGGGAAGGCTAACATCAATGTCTGGGCCTTCTACTTTGGGGCCAGAAATGCCAAATTTGGGCATTTGAAATTTTGGCATTTTAAGTTTTCCTTCTGGCCCTTTCAGGTCGACATCTGGGGCTTCTAGTTCCACTCCTGGAGCTTCAAAATCTAAATCTGAGGCCTTTAAGTCAACTTCAGGGCCTTTAAAACCTCCTTCTATCTTAGGGCCTTTCAAATTGAAGTCAATATCAGGCATTGACATTTTTGGCATATGCATTGATGGTAACTTAAACTTTGAACCTTTTACTTTACCATCAATATCTATATCTGGAGCCTCAAGGTCGACTTCTGGGCCTTTTAAATCTCCTTCCACTTTTGGACCTTTCAGATTTAGATCGAAATCAGGCTTCGGTATCTTTGGTAGATTGATATTCATTGAGGGCATCTCAAATTTAGGGCCTTTTAATTTTCCCTCTGGTCCCTTGATATTTAAATCAGGAGCCTGAATATCTACATTTGGGCCTGAAAAATCCATGCTTCCTTTGGGAAGGCTAACATCAATGTCTGGGCCTTCTACTTTGGGGCCAGAAATGCCAAATTTGGGCATTTGAAATTTTGGCATTTTAAGTTTTCCTTCTGGCCCTTTCAGGTTGACATCTGGGGCTTCTAGTTCCACTCCTGGAGCTTCAAAATCTAAATCTGGGGCCTTTAAGTCAACTTCAGGGCCTTTAAAACCTCCTATCTTAGGGCCTTTCAAATTTAAGTCAATATCAGGCATTGACATTTTTGGTATATGAATTGATGGTAACTTAAACTTTGAACCTTTTACTTTACCATCAATATCTATATCTGGAGCCTCAAGGTCGACTTCTGGGCCTTTTAAATCTCCTTCCAATTTTGGACCTTTCAGATTTAGATCGAAATCAGGCTTCGGTATCTTTGGTAGATTGATATTCATTGAGGGCATCTCAAATTTAGGGCCTTTTAATTTACCCTCTGGTCCCTTGGTATTTAAGTCAGGAGCCTGAATATCTACATTTGGACCTGAAAAATCCATACTTCCTTTGGGAAGGCTAACATCAATGTCTGGGCCTTCTACTTTGGGGCCAGAAATGCCAAATTTTGGCATTTGAAATTTTGGCATTTTAAGTTTTCCTTCTGGCCCTTTCAGGTTGACATCTGGGGCTTCTAGTTCCACTCCTGGAGCTTCAAAATCTAAATCTGGGGCCTTTAAGTCAACTTCAGGGCCTTTAAAACCTCCTATCTTAGGGCCTTTCAAATTTAAGTCAATATCAGGCATGGACATTTTTGGCATATGCATTGATGGTAACTTAAACTTTGAACCTTTTACATTACCATCAATATCTATATCTGGAGCCTCAAGGTCGACTTCTGGGCCTTTTAAATCTCCTTCCAATTTGGGACCTTTCAGATTTAGATCGAAATCAGGCTTCGGTATCTTTGGTAGATTGATATTCATTGAGGGCATCTCAAATTTAGGGCCTTTTAGTTTTCCTTCTGGTCCTTCAATATTAAAATCAGGAGCCTGCATATCTGGTTTTGTGCCAGAAAATCCAAATTTAGGCATATTAAATTTGGGCATTTTAAGCTTTCCCTTACCTTCTGGGCCATCTAAAGAAACATCTGGGGTCTCCAGGTCTATGTCTGGTGTTTTCATATCAAGCTTGGGGCCATGCAATTCACCTTCAACCTTTGGAACAGACATGTCCAGATCTCCTTTTAACTTTGGTCCTTTCATGTTCAATTCAACATCTGGCATAGACACTTTGGGACTTGTTATGTTTAGCGAAGGCATTTTAAATTTGGGACTTTTACCTTTTGCCTCTAAATTTTGTATTTCTACATCAGGGCCACTGACTTCAATATCAGCTTTTGGAGCTTTTATGTCAGCACTGGGTGTGTGTACCTTGGGACCTGAGAAATTAAATTTTGGCAGCCTAAATTTAGATTTTTTACTTTTTATCTCAGGCATGTCAATGTTGGCTTCTGGCACACCTATTCCTAACTCAGGGCCTTTAAGGCTACCTCCCTTTGATGCATCAATGTCACCTTTAACCTTTCCACCTTTCAGATTAATATCTATATCTGGCATAGATGCACTTGGCTTTGAAAATCCCCATGATGGCATTTTGAATTTATGACCTTTAACTTTACCTTCAGGCAATTCTGCAGACAGGGATGGGCTGGGGACATCAAAATCAGCTTTAGGAGCCTTTATATCAGCATCCAGATTTGCCGTGGCAATGTCCACACTTCCTTTTAGTTTGGGACCTTTTACACCAAGATCTATATCAGGCATTGATACATGTGGAAAATTAACATTCAGTGATGGCATCTTCATTTTTGGACCTTTAACCTTCCCCTCTGGGAGTTCAACATCTAACTTAGGAGCTTTAATATCTACCTTTGGTCCAGACAGGTCAACATCTGCTTGTGGAAGGTTAATTTCTGGGCCTTTAATACTTCCATCTATGTTTGGAACTGAAAGGTCTCCTCCTGCCTTCAGCTTTGGACCTTTTACATTAAGATCAATATCAGGTTTGGAAAGCTTGGGCATATTAATATCCAGTGAAGGCATCTTAAATTTAGAGCCTTTAACCTTACCCTCTGGACCCTCAATATCCAATTCAGGTGTTTTTATATCGGCTTCCACACCTTCAATATTGGGTTCTGAAAACCCAAACTTTGGCATTTTAAATTTAGGCATTTTCAGCTTACCTTCAGGACACTCTATATCAACATCTGAGGTCTCTAAATCAAGTTGTGGTCCCTTTATATCAACATTAGGCCCTTTAATGTCTCCTATCTTGGGTAAAGAAACATCTGCCTCTCCTTTCCAGTTAGGGCCTTTTACATTAAAATCAATGTCAGGTAGAGATACATTTGGAAAATTTACTGATGGCATTTTAAATTTTGGGCCCTTTAATTTTCCATCAAGATCTAAATCAGAAGCCTTAAGGTCCACTTCAGGTGTTTTAAGATCAACTTTAGGCCCTTTCACATTTCCCTCTAATTTGGGACTTTTCATGCTTAAATCAATATCTGGCATAGATACCTTAGGCATATTAAAATTCATTGAAGGCATCTTAAATTTGGAACCTTTAACTTTACCTTCGGGACCCTCAATATCTAATCCTGGCCCTGAGACATCCAGATCAGCATCAATGTTGGGGCCCTCTAACTTGCTTTCAATTTTTGGGAGAGATACATCAGTCCCTGCTTTCAAGTTTGGGGATTTCAAATTCAAATCAATCTCTGGTATGGATACCTTAGGCATATTAAAATTCATTGAAGGCATCTTTAATTTTGGGCCCTTAACTTTCCCTTCAACATCTACATCAGGAATTTCAAGATCCCCCTCAGGCTTTTTAATGTTAATTTTAGGACCTTTGATATCTCCTTCTAATTTTGGACCTTTCATACTCAGATCAATATTAGGCATAGATACCTTAGGAAAATGAATGTTTCCTGATGGCATTTTAAATTTAGGACCTTTTACCTTACCGTCAGGTCCCTCAATGTCCACATTTATATCAGGGGCTTCAAGGTCCACATCAGGTACCTTGACATCAAGATCTATGGCATTTCCTTCCAATTTAGGACCTGCTACATTAATGTCAAAATCAGGGATTTCAATTTCAGTTTTAGGTTCTTTTAACTCTCCAAGTTTAGGACCCTTCAAACTCAGATCAATTTCTGGCATATTTACTCTAGGTAAATTAAAATTCATTGAGGGCATTTTAAATTTAGATCCTTTCAATTTGCCCTCTGGGCCATCAATATCTAGTTCAGGGGCCTTAACATCTAAATCAGGACCTTCCATTTTAGGGCCAGAGATGTCAGCACCTCCTTTAAATTTCGGACCCTTCAAATTCAAGTCAACATCTGGCATCGACAGTTTTGGCATTTTAAATTTTCCTCCTTTCATTTTACCTTCTGGACATTCTATTTCTAGTTCAGGAGCCTCAACATCAATATCTGGTGCTTTAATTTTACCTTCAGTTTTGGGAATGGAAACATCCACCCCTCCTTTCCATTTAGGACCTTTCATATTGATATCAACATCAGGTACACCAAAATCCAGGGAAGGCATTTTGAACTTAGGGCCCTTGATTTTGCTTCCAGAAACATCAATGTCAACTTCTGGAACTTCTAAATCTGCTTTAGGGCCACTTAACTCAATTTCTCCTTTTGGCAACTTACCATCTGAACCATCAGTTTTAAACCCAGAAAATCCAAATTTTGGCATATGGAATTTGTGTGTTTTTAACTTACCTTTTCCGTCTAGGTCAACTTCTGGGCCTTTGATGTCAACTTTATGATCTTTCAAATCCCCTTCCATTTTGGGGCTCTTCAGACCCAGATCAACTTCAGGCATAGATACTTTTGGTAAATTAATATTCAGTGATGGCATATTTATTTTAGTACCTTTCAGTTTTCCCTCTGGGCCTTCAATACTTAGCTCAGGAACATCAACATTTGGGCCAGAAATGTCAACATTTCCTGTAGGTATATTCACATCTATATTAGGACCTTCCATTTTTGGTCTAGAAATACCAAATTTTGGCATTTTAAACTTGGGCATTTTAAAATTTCCTTCTGGGCCTTTAAGATTTACATCAGGGACTTCTAAGTCAATATCAGGAGTCTCAACGTTAAGCTCTGGAACCTTCACATCAGCTTTGAGACCTTTCAAGTCTCCTTCCACTTTAGGACCCTTCAGACTAAGATCAACATCAGGCTTGGACATTTTTGGAAAATGTACTGAGGGCATTTTGAACCTGGAACCTTTCACTTTACCATCGAGATCTACATCTGGAGCCTCGAGGTCAACTTTGGGACCTTTTAAACCTCCTTCCAATTTTGGACCTTTCCAACTCATATCAGCATGAGGCATTGATATGTGTGGTAAGTCTATATTCATTGAGGGCATATTGAATTTGGGACCTTTTAATTTGCCCTCTGGACCCTCAATGTCTACATTAGGAGCCTGAATATCCACACTTGGAGCACATATATCGATACTTCCTTTGCAAAGATTAGCATCAATGTTTGGGCCTTCTACTTCTGGACTGGAAACCCCAAATTTGGGCATTTTAAATTTGGGCATTTTCAGTTTACCATCTGGGCCTTTCAGATTTACATCTGGTGCTTCAAATTCTACTTCTGGAGTTTCAATGTCTAGTTGTGGGGCTTTCATGTCAACTTTAGGGCCTTTAAAATCTCCTCCTGCTTTAGGGCCTTTCAAATTAAAGTCAATATCGGGCATTGACAAATGTGGCATTTGCATTGAAGGTAACTTGAACTTGGAACCTTTTACTTTACCATCGAGATCTACATCTGGAGGTTCGAGGTCAACTTTGGAACCTTTTAAATCTCCTTCCAATTTTGAATCTTTCAGATTTAGATCAGCATGAGGCATTGATACTTTTGGTAAACCTATATTCAATGAGGGCATATTAAATTTGGGACCTTTTAATTTTCCCTCTGATCCCTCAATGTCTACATCAGGAGCCTGAATATCCACACTTGGAGCAGATATATTGATACTTCCTTTGGGAACACTAACATCAATGTCTGGACCCTCCACTTTTGGATCAGAAACACCAAATTTGGGAATTTTAAATTTGGGCATTTTCAGTTTGCCTTCTGGGCCTTTCAGATTTACACCTGGTGCTTCTAATTCTACTCCTGGAGCTTCAATGTCTATTTCTGGGGCTTTAATGTCAACTCTAGTGCCTTTCAAGTCTCCTATCTTAGGGCCTTTGAAATCTCCTATTTTTGGTCCTTTCAAATTAATGTCAACATCATGCATTGACATTTTTGGCATTTGCACTGAAGGCAACCTGAACTTGGAACCTTTAAGATCTAAATCTGGACTTTGAAGGTTTACGTCTGGGCCTTTGATGTCAATTGTTGGACCTGTTAGAGCGCCTTCAATTTTTGGATCTTTCAACCTCATATCAGCATCAGCCACAGATACCTTTGGTAAATCAATATTCACTGAAGGCATTTCAATTTTTGGACTTTTCAGTTTCCCTTCTGCATTCTTGATATTTAACTCAGGAGCGCCAATGTCTATATTTGGACCAGTTAAGCCAACATTTCCTGTGGGCAAACTTACATCTATATTTGGGCCTTCCACTTGTGGCTTAGAAATACCAAACTTTGGGATTTTAAATGTTGGCATTTTAATTTTTCTGTCCAAACCAACATTGGAAGCATCCAAGTTAACATCAGGAATATTAGCATCAAGTTCTGGACCCTGTATATTAACGTAGGGTCCTTTTAAATCACTTTCTGGCACAGACATCCTTGGAAGATGCACTGAAGGCAATTCAAACTTGGAATCTTGCATTTTACCATCAACATCTATACCAGGACCCCGAAGCTCGATCTTTGGGACTTTAATGTCTACTTTGGAACCTTTTACATCTCCCTCCACCTTTGGATGTTTAAAACCGAGATCAACATCTGACACAGACACATTTGGTAAATTTATATCAAACTGGGGTTTTTCAAATTTAGGGCCTTTCATTTTCCCCTCTGGCCCCCTAATGCGGAAATCTGGAGCTTGGATATCTTTCAAGTCTCCTTCTATTTTAGGACCTTTCAAACTAGCATCAATATCTGGCACTGACACTTTTGGCAAGTTGGATTTTATTGATTCTATTTTCAGACTAGAGCCTTTTAAATCGCCACCTCGGTTACTGACATTTATATCTGTGTCTATACCAGATATGCCAATGTTTTGCTTGCCAATTTTTATACCCACACCAGGACCTTGCAATTTTGATTCTGCAATTCCAGATGTTGGCATTTTAACACCTTTAAACTCCAAGGACTCTTTTGGCAAGCCCACTGTTTCTTGGAAACCTAACTGAGGACCTTTAATATCTATGTTGGCAGATGCAACCTGTGAATTTGTGACACCACCCGCAGGGCCATGGAAATCTTTTTCTAACTTAAATCTATCAATGTCAGGCATTATGACACTAGTCTTACCCTCTTTGGTGTAGGTGTAGACAGAAGTTCCAGGAAGCTTAATGCCAGTTTCTGACATCCCTGCATTTGTTTCCAAGACACCAAACTTTGGAATTTTAAATGATGGTATGTGTATCTTTCCCACAGAATCGTCTAAGTCAATATCTGGTCCTTTCACATCCACACTAGGCATAGGCAGTTCTATTTTTGCAGTAGTAGCTTTTCCTTCAGCTGATGGTGAAAAGACGTCCAACTGTTGTTTTGCACTGACATCCCCTTCTTGAATTAAAGTTGCCTGGTTATATGTTCTGTCAAGCTTTGTTTGGAAGGATCCAGACTTTGACATCTGAAATGATGGAAGTCCTATATTCACTGACCCACCTCTGGTGTCCAAAGGGAGTACATTTTTTTCAGGTGTCTTAATGTCCCTCATTATAGATGTAGATTGGGTTTCTTTAGATGTACTTGTTACATCGGCTGGTATTTCACCAAGGGCTGCAGTTTCCATTTTAAATCCTTCTGCCTTCTTAATGTCATACTGAGGACCCCTGAACTTTATACCAGATGACTGGAAGACAGTTTCAGAGGTTACTGATGTTTTGTCCTGTTTGGGCACCCTAGTAATGCCAGAACTTAATAGGCCAAGGTCTACAGAGGAGCTTCCAGAAACATTGGGACCTTTAAACCTATCATGCTCTGTTTCAAATTTGGATGTCCTCACCTCAAATTTATTTTCGTAGCTCTGGAACTTTGGAGCAGAAACATTTACACCAGGCAAATTGATACTTAAGGAAGAGGTGCTGCCTGCTTGGACATTTGCATCAGCATCACTGTAGCCTTCAGGAAACTCAAACTCTCCTTTGCCGTGTTCATGATACCTCACTGTGGTACTGTGTACATCCACAGAGTCACCGGGCAGGGAAACACTGTGTTCTCTTCCTGCCTGATAACTTTTACCAGACACATCAATACCAGGAATTCGGATAACAGTTTTAGCCTCATCTGTCTGCACACTGGTTTTAGATATCTCAGTTATTTCATGGCGGGGAATCTTGATTTTATATTCAGGACTGCTTATATCAATCTCTTTTGAGTCTTTTGCTCCTGTCACATCCACGGTATAAGCGGTCACTTTCCTTGTAACGGTGATGGTCCTTGTCTGAGACTCTGGTTCCAAAGTCTCCTCTGACTTCAGACGTGGCTTAATCTTTTTTGTGTAAATTCGTCTATATTCCTCATCATCCCCACTCTGGAAAACAAAACATTGACAGATTATTGAAGGAGTGCCTTAAATTCACTATGGAAGAAAATATCCTGCCTAACTCTAGAAACTAACTGTAAACCTGATATGTATGGATCATTCATTTTCTGAGCTTTTAAATCGCATAAACATTTCTGGGGGGAAGTTTGCTTTGAGTTCAGAAGGGATAGTTAGAACTAGGGATATCCCGATACCGATGCTAGCATCAGAATCGGGCCCGATACAGGGCATTTTGACAAGTACTTGTCAAAATGCCCCGATGCCTAGCGGCGAAGCTTGCGCTATGTTTTTTTTTTCTTCTTACTTACCTCGCCGAGCGTCGCTGTCACTGCTAGCGGTTCCCAGGATTAAAGGTGATGGGTCAGGAGGGGGGAGTGGTGTGGCACTCGCGAACGAGGGGGTGCTCCGAAAATCACGCCATACAACCGATCGGCGGCTTTAGAGCCACTGATTGGTTGTATGTGAAACAGCCGTTGACGGCTGTAGAAACGAGCGGGTCTTTCCTGCCCGAGCAGGAAAAAAATGCGTCTGGAGACGGCAACCCGCTGATGCGGGCGGACGGCAAGAGGTTAAATTGTAACCCTACAGAATCTTGCACATCTACTACAGTGAAATACATGGAGGACACCCAATTTAGTGGGTAGAGCACCCTGGTTGTTGCTGAACTCTGGGCAAACATCTAAATATACATCTGAGCTACATATATGCTAACTATTTTACCTGCCAGAGAATTTGTAGTTCTGTGCAGCTACTGTTTTGCAGCAGGCACACAGCTTGGTCAAGAACATAGGGGCAAAGGCACCCCTAGCTGCCTTTCTGGACATTGAAGCAAAACCACAGTAACAAGACCATCCCTCTGCTTACTTGGCTCTCTCCTCCTGTCAGCATGTTCACTGTTAGCACTTTTGCACTGCAGCAGAGCCTGACTGGTCCAGTACTGCATCTCCCTCTCCTAGTCTGGTTTATGCACAGATGATTACAGAAAGCCTTCATTAAATTAAGTTTTGGTACACTTACGCTAGCTGCATTTAAAAATCAATTTATTGTTTATCCGCCTCCCGGCCGGCCATTATTTGCAAAACGGCCGGCCGGGAGCTTCCTGGATGTAACAGGCCATGTATATATGGCCTGTTAGCCCCACCCACTCACTGCGGGAAACTACCAAAATGTAAAAACAGCAAATCGATCGCCGGCGGATTGCTTGTATGGGTTGCCGATCGGAGATCTCTGCTTCATCAGCTTCTTTGGGGGTCCCTAGGTGACATTAGGGGTCTTGGAGACCCCTGATGTCTCCATAAAGAGGACCTGTCACATCTGCTAAAACGGGTGCGCATACGTGCTAAAACGACGATTGCGCCACACATGTTACATATCGCCGCGAATGTCGCAATGAGAGTTATAATTCTAGGGCCATTTATCACTGATAACACTAAACTGATTTTGGGTATGGTAGTTTTTGTGATTTTGTGGGTGTGCACAATTTGAAAGCTCAACATGTTTGGTGTCTATTTACCTGATGTGACCACATCTTTTATATTTTACCAAAAAATTGGGTAAGAATAAATGTATTATAACATAATGTAAGAAAAAAACGTTTTTTCCCCAAAAATTTTTAGTAATTTTTCCTTACTATAGTAAAAAATAAAAATCCCAGTGGTGATTAAATACCACCAAAAGAAAGCTCTATCTGTCCCCCAAAAATGGTATGAAATTAATTTCAGTACAGCGTTGCATGACGGAATAAATGTCAGTCAAATTCCCGCATCGCTGAATAAACACCTGGTCAGCAAGTGGTTAAATAAACAATATTTTTATTTTATATCCAGCTGGAGCTCAACTTCAACTTCTTACTCCAATTAACTATAATCTAACAGGCTGTTATATCCTACTGCACCATGCACGTTTTTACGCGTCTATCACTAAGCTTGTTAGCATGACTCACTACCACCTATAATTGTATCTTAATGTGACTTATAAGTCCAAACTATCTTTCCATATTTTGTATAGAGTTATTTATAGTTAAGATCAGGGATGGACCAATTCGGAAGGCGGCGCTGTTTAATGACTCGCCACACGCCTTACTGATTGGTCAGGAAGCTGGCGATTTAAGGAAGCCAGGGGGCGAATCATTACCAGCCCCCCGGCTTCCTGACTAGCCAGAAAGCGGACTCCATTCTTCCTCGTCACCTGGTGATGAGGGAGGATGGAGGCGGCATCCCGGATAATCAGGATGAGACTTCTGGTATCGGTATTCCGCATCAGCGGGCACCAAAAAAAATAAAATATTGGTACTCGATACCGAAAAAATGGCATCGGTGCATCCCTAGTTAAGACCCCTGGCAGTTTTTTTGCTATATCTCATTGGGGAAATGTACCTTCCCTTTCTGCCCTGCAGACAACAGAAAGTGGGAAGAAATCTCTCCAAAGTGAGATCCCCTTTTAGACAGCTCCCAATGGAACAAGCATCCCCAATGAACTCCTAACCCCTTTATTCCTGCGCCTTGTTATGGAAAAGTTTGGATCTTTCCACCAACTACAGAGTTCACCAGGACCAAGTAAATATCCCTCAGACAGGAATAAAGATTTGCTTTAGATTCATTTCTGTTTTTAGCAATATTTGCATTAATGTGAACAGGCTGTATTTATAACAATATACTTTCATTTGTCCACGGGAAAATGTAGCATAATAAATGACAATTTGCCCAAAGTCATGCAAAGCCTTCATTTAAAGTAATCCTAAATGGTAGGCATTCTCAGCATAAAGGTAAAATATGCCCCAGTGGATTTACGTGTCTTCAAAATGCCCAAACTTATTATGTTCCCTAAATTGCCGCCAGCTCCAGGTCCCACTTCCCCATACTTCCAGGTTGTGGAGCGCGCTCCCACTGTGCTTCAGAGAACAGAGACAGCGCATGTTCCAGTTGCTAACAAGCACGCAGGGAGGAGGGGAAAGGGGAGTGGCTTGCTGCCAGGGCTATGTGTGTCTATGGACACAATAGAGACGCCAGACTGCCACCTGGGAGTGTGCACATACAGGTGTCTACATGAATCCATGCAATGAGTGGGTTTTGCAGACCATAAATTCCATGCAACCACAAGCTAAAATTGAAAACAGGACTTCAGACAAGGATAGTGCTGATGCCTGCAGCACTACATTATTTCTTATATGAAGGGTTTAAAAACACTTCAAAAGATACTATAAGTACAGCAGTAAAAAGGGAAAATAAATAAAACTTGCTCACCAGAACAACATCGGGACTTTTTACGCTAAAGACATCGTGTGAATAGGTTGCGCCAGGCAGAGGGGATCGATCACCTTTCCTCTGTAGCTTGAGACCTACTGTGTGATGCCCGACATTTGCCAGCAGCTTCTCAATGTCCCCTGATGACATGTTCTCAAAATAGACTGTTGCACCCACAACCTGGTCACCTAAACATAAGCAATTATAAACCATTATCTTCAAAAGCATTTTCCATGTAATTGTTTCTTATATAAACTGAACAAAATAATAAAAGTACAGTGAACATTACTTCATTGGTGAAGAATCACTTTATCTTTTAGCTTGTGGATTTAAGATCTATGGTTGGCCTAACTCATGAGCACACTAATGATATTAGACTGTAAACTGCAATAGGCCTTATGTCTGAATATTTGAAGAAAAATGTATTTGCCTATAGCAAATACATTAGGTCTGTGAATGAAGGAAGTCGATTAGCAAGCGTATAAAAGGGTAATTTTTTTCCCCCTCACACAAGTCTCATAGCTCCTCAGCAGTAAAATGATACAGCTATGTACCTGTTCTGTGTGTGCCCTTACTGAATAAGATTTTCAGACAAAATGTATATTGTTTTATACATATTTTTTCTTGTGTTCAAGGCTCATGGGTTCATGTTTACTTCTAACCCTTTCACTGCCAGAGCCGTTTTTGCGTTAAAATGCACATTTTAGGCTTGACGATTACTTAAAACCCCACCCCAGGAATGATATATTTCCTGAAACCAGAGACTCTGTAGAATACAATCGTAAATATGAAACATTGCAAATATTATCTTTCCATTTCCAGCCAGCATGTGGATCTCTAGGTCATTTACTTATGTTTACACAGCTATTTTCAGTTGTACTGCTGAACCAATCGAATGTGTAGATACGTTCAGGTGATTGGACACTAGCAAATCAACCAAAGCTGTAGAGCAGCCCTGTATATCCCCTCCCACTCCCAGTCTGCCTCAGTTTTGTAGCCAGCAGTACAGCGAGTGGATCACAGAAAACAGAGAGAAGATTTTACAGATAGGACAAAAATCCTGTTTTCTTGATCGTTGATCACAAGACACAGGAGTGTCAATTCACAAAGAGAAACATTATTTGCTCTCTAGTTGTTAATTTACCTATCCTTATTTTTCATTTGAAAACATGATATTCACGAAAGTCCTTCCCTGACTCTAAAACACTTACCTTCTTTAACAACACCTGTTTTGGCAGCTGGTGAGTTCTGCACCAATTGTTTTACAAACACTCCGTCATCATTCTGATCTAGGGTCAGGCCCATAGACCCACTGCCTTGCCAGTTGGGTAGCAAAACTTCTCGTGTATCCTCCTCCTCCATCTTTGAAAACAGGATGGAAAGAAAAAGTTTTAGCACCAAGAATACCTTAACATGTATAAAAGTGTCGTCTTTATGCACCTACCAACATCTGTCAGCTCAAAATCAGAACAAAATTACTTTACTCTACCAACCATTTACAGAATCATTCAGCCATGTCTAGAATGTATTCACATACTACAGTGAACTTCATCCTTTAAAAAAATGTGTGAGATTATAATAAAAATATTGAGCAGTGCAAGGTCAAGCTAACCCATGTATAGAGATGCTGCAGTTGTCCTTTGCTTTTAGGCATCCTGAACTCGTAGCCATGGAAGGTTTACCACACCAGCAATGACCAAAAACTGAAATTCTTCTTTGAATGTAGTTTTAAACTCTGTATTTCAGTAATGTCACTTCTAGAGATATAGGGGAAGCAACGTTTTTGTCTATTTAATTCATTTACACTGTGTTAATGGTGGTGCACATACTGTTTGTACTGCCTTCTCTTTTTCACAGGAGCCCATTAGGGGATGGGATACCCCTTCAGGGGATTATTCTGCAGTGCATGCAGAAGGGGGAATCTGGAAAGAGACCAATGTATTATAAAACATGGGATTTTTGTAGTTACGTAAACCTGTTTCTTGGAGATAATTAAAACTGCTGTAGGTTTGGACATTGGCAAACATACATTGAGGAAAATAATGATTTGATCCCCTGCAGATTTTTTAAGTTTGCCCACTTACAAAGAAAGGAAAGGTCTATATTTTTTTTATCATAGGTGTATTTTAAATGATAGAGACAGAATATCAACCAAAAATCCAGAAAAAAACAATGATACAAATTTTTGCAGTTCAGTAAATAAAATAAGTATTTGATCCCCTACAAACCAACAATAATTCTGTCTCCCACAGACTGGCTATGTAGTACACAGATTAGTCCTGTCAATTTAAAAAAGGTGCTCCTGACGACAACTCGTTATGTATATAAAAGACACCTGTCCACAGAATCTCTTTCTTCCATTCAAACCTCACCACCATGGGCAAGACCAAAGAGCTGTCAAATTACATTAGGCTGGGTTCACACCTAGGCGTACGGAATATGCGTGTTTGCCGCACGTTTCGTGCTGCGTGGTTTTACCGCGATTTGCGGTAAAAGAAACGCGTGACAAACGCGTTTCCAAGAGCTATCCGGCTGTATCCCAATGGATACGTGCAGCAAATATGCCCCAAAGAAGCTCCTGTACTGCTTTGGGCGTAGGGCGTTTTGTAGCGCGTTCCTACTCGCTGTAAAACGCCCAGATGGGAACCAGGCCTTAGGGACAAGATTGTATACCTGTACAAGGCAGGAATGGGCTACAAGACTATCAGCAAGAAGCTTGGTGAGAAGGAAAAAACTGTAGGAGCGATTATTCGCAAATGAAAGGAATACAAAAAGCCCATCAATCGCCCTCGGCCTGGAGCTCCATGCAAGATTTCGCCTCATGGGGTAAGGATGATCATGAGAAAAGTGAGGTATCAGCCCAGAACTACATGGGAGGAGCTTGCGAATGATCTCCAATACACCGCCATGGATTGAGATCCTGCAGCGCCCGCAAGGCCCCCCTCCTCAAGAAGGCACATGTAGAGGCCTGTCTGAAGTTTGCCAATGAACATCATAATGATTCAGAGAAGGCTTAGGAGAAAGTGCTGTGGTCAGATGAGACCAAAATCAAGCTCTTTGGCATTAACTCGACTTGCCGTGTTTGGGAGGAAGGCAAATGCAGACTATGACCCTAAGAACACCATTCCTGCAGTCAAGCACGGAGGTGGAAACATTATTATATTCTAATATACAGCAGGGCTCAAAATTTCAAGTCCTGAGCTACTAGCCAGGCCTTAAAGGTTACTCGCCACCAGTTGCCCCACCTAACCCCTACCCTGCCTTAAGTCCGCCAGGTCAGCGGTGTGACGCACATTACAGAAGTCAGTGGTGCAATGCCTAATACAGAGGTCAACTGTGTGACGCACAGTACAGAAGTACTGTGGTACAGAGATCTTCCATGTATCCTCTTTTCCCCCTGCATAACGTTCTGGCCAGGTGTCTCACTGTCTCTGCAGTCTTCCTCCCAGCCTATGGCAGCTGAACTGGGCGGAGGAAGCTGCAGAAGACAGCAGAACTGAATGTCATCTAGGGGATGGGCCGCCGGCGGGACCCGAGATGGGACACTACCGCCGTGGCGATCGTTTGCTTTTGTTCTCTCTTCTCCTTCTCGGACGTTCTGTAGCTGCAGCTATAGAGGAGGAGAAGAGAGAACAGAAGCGAGCAATCGCCGCTGCGGTAGAGTCCCATCTCTGGTCCCGCCGCCTTTCTCGGTGACTTCACCATTCCTTGCTCGGGCAGTGTCACGGGGTCTGAAAGCACTGGATGGATCTTGCCCTGATCTGTCAACGCCTACATCAGTCATTATACATTACACTTGACTTCTGTTCTCTTTTTTCCTTCGGCCGCTCTGTAGCTGCAGCGGCCGAGAAGAGAACAGAAGCGAGCAATCGCAGCGGCGGTAATGTCCCATCTCTGGTCCCGCCGGCGGTGCACCCCCTCGATGACATTCCACTCGCCCCCACGCAATTTTCACTCGCCAATTGCGAGGGGGGCGAGTGGGAATTTTGAGGCCTGATATACAGTATATATACATCCCTCCCCCCATGCGAAGGTGCTAAGTGTCATCCTCACCTTTCTACCCCACCTTCATAACATCATGAAGGACCTCACCTTTCTACCCCACCTTCATAACATCTCCAAAATACACCCCTCCCTCACCAATGAAACCATAAAGCTACTCATTCACTCACTTGTTATCTCTCGTCTTGACTATTGCAACTACCTCCTCATTAGTCTACCTCTACACAGGCTATTCCCCCTTCAGTCTATCATGAATGATGCTGCTAGACTCATTCATCCAACCAACTGCTCAGTGTTGGCAACCTCCATTTGCCAATCCCTCCACTGGCTTCCATTGGCCAAAGGATAAAATTCAAATAATAAACAACCACTTATAAAGCCATCCACTACTCTGCCTCCGGCTAGACCTTGTCTCAAAGGATCACCATAACCGTCCCCTCCGCTCTTCCAAAGACCTCCTGCTCTCTAGCTCCCTCGTCAACTCCCCCAGGACTTCTCTAGAGTCTCTCCCATCCTCTGGAACTCCTTACCCCAACCTGTCCATCTATCTCCTACTCTGACTGCCTTTAGGCTATCCCTAAAGACTCATCTCTTCAGGGAAGCCTATCCCACCTCAACCTAACCACTGAACTATCACTTTCTCAAACAATTAATCCCCACACAGCTACCTCCCCATGTATCACTTTTAGATTGTAAGCTCTCAGGGGCAGGGCCCTCCTTACCATCTTGTCTTGAACTGTATTTTAATTGTAATGTCTCCCTTATATTGGTACATGGCAAGAGAAATGGGTTTTAAGGGGATCTAATTCAGTCCTAGAATAGATACCAGTGTGCAGATCAGGGGACAGACTAAGGAACAGGTTTAGAAATCATGAATTAAATCTGCACAGTACAGGCAGGGTTAATTATTTTATACAAAAAAAACCCAGATGTTGAGAACTAAGCAGTATTTTTCCCCGAGTTTACAGAAAGAGCATCTAAAAAAGTAAGCTACAATATTTACATTTTTTTTAAATTAGAAGATGTGAATGGGAACATGTAACAAATATAAAGTAGGCGTGATCCCAATTTGGTTCCTAAATTGTAAATACACTTTAAAAATGAATGTAATACTGTAGTCAGCAGGCAGATGGAGCACCAAGCACAGAAATGCTACACTTACTGCATGGCACAATCACATGTACAAGCTATTGAAGATACAAAATGGACGCTAGCAGGCTGAGTTGTACCTAGCAATTTTGTGAGCAACAGAGGGTTTGTGTCAATGAAATAGACAATGTAACTATAATATTAGATCTAATATTGTGATCTTTCAATTACTTTTAGTAAAATGGTATATTACATTTGTTAACACTGAATGTAAAGCAGCTTTTACACAAGGACTTCTGATTGTGCCCTTAAGACACTAAAGATATTTTCACCATCTCAAAAAGTACATAAACCCCTTTCCACACAGCATGCACAGCACAATTTTTTTGTTTTGGGGGCCCAGCTATATCTTGGCACAGGGATTGTAAGGACTTGCATAACTGTAAAATACATTCAAGAGAAGCTTAGTTTTTGCACCTGCTGCTGTCAGATTATAATAGCCTGGCAGGGAGGGACTTCGAGTTATTTTTTAATTCAGCCTGCGGGGCTAAACAAGAAAAAACTAAGTGTATTGCCAGCCTTAGAGTTGCCTCTCAAAAAAAACCTCAAACCAAGGGCTCAAAACTGATCAGATTTAGGTGGGAACCGTGAACCACTGAAGAATATTCTAGCTGCTTTTAACTATCTGGACACCATATGGATAATAGTCTCTCCTGGGTTATGACATTTTAGATTCCTGAAATTCTCCACTATTTTTTATGCTTTTCTATTGAGCTTTAATTTCTGGATAGCAAAGAAAAATCTGTTCTACATTACTACAGATTTTTTTTGTCCTGCCAACTGCTCTGGTCAGTTCTTATAGCAGGGTGCATCTTACACCTATTCAAGAGAAAACTTGCAAAGCTTGATGGATTTGCAATGACTAAGCAATAAGAAACAAGGACTGCTTAACTTTTTTTTCTGTGTTTACTTTTAGGTTTCCAGATCCTATACATTAGGTTACCTGTTGCCAGATTATACTAGGAAGTAAAAACATGTATAATAACCGAGCACATAGACAAATGGATGACTTACCTTGATTTGTTGAGCTAGTTACCTTCTACAAAACCTTGCTGGCTCGGTCTGCACAGGTGTTTGCATGAGGACCTCAGACTGTTGGACAGAAGAAAACAAAAAAGTCAAAATAAACTCAAGAATCAATGAGATAACAGCTTGCAAAGTTTTCAATGTGACAAGATTGACATTGTACATATATTTAGGGATATATTTTCATTCTGGGATATACAATAAAGTCCTCAAATATTCTGCAGAATAGAAAAGGGTGTGGGCTTTTATAAAACGTGGACATTCAAAAAAGGCATGTGACATTAAACAAACCTCCCTGTGTAAATATCATACAAACAATTGAAGACTGAGTCTCCTTCTCCCATGACTCTGGCCACAGATCAACCAACCATGAGACCCAAATTAACCAAAACACAAGAGCTCTGTTTCAAGAAAACCTGAATCAGTCTTCCCCTAGATCTGAAGCAAATGGATTAAAATGTCTGATGTGCACAAGCTTGTCATCAGTTTAAACCTGGAGATGCAAAAAAAAATTAAAAGCACACACCCTTAACTTTCATTAAAGGGAACTCAGAACGTTACATCCAATACCAAACCACCCAAGTGACAGAATTGCGGGAATGAACTGCTAAACAATTGGTATTTAGAGGGTATGCCATTCCATTCCACTGTGTATAACAGTAATTCTCAGGAACAGTACATAGTTGGAAACCCAAGTGGAAGTTGTATAAGGTTGTTGATGGCCAACCCAAACTTAGTCTGTCTCAGGTTACTCTCCAGTTGAAAGCCCCAAACTACTCCCCAGATTAAAGCAATCATTTTAGTTTTATTGGTAAAAAATAGGGATGCACCGATACTAGTATTGGCGCAGATACCGAGTATTTGGGCGAGTACTTGTAGTCGCCCAAATGCTCCGATACCTCTGATAGCGGAAGTGCCGAGGGAGCATGGAGCCGGCTTCTTCTCCAACCAGGAAACCGGGTGGTGGGTTATGACCCACATCCCGGCTTGCTGATTCGCTAGGAAGCAGGCTTCACTTGTTGCTAGGCAGCCTGGCTTCCTAACCAATCAGGAAGCCGGGCAGCATGTCATGACTCACGTACCAGCTTCCTACCTACCTAGCAGCAAGTGACGCCGTGCTTCCTAGCCAATCAGGAAGCTGGGAGGCGGGTCATGGCATGTCGCCTGGCTTCCTGCTTGGCTAGGAAGCCAGCTTCAGTTGTTGCTAGGCAGCCTGACCTCCTGACCAATCAGGGAGCCGGACAGCACCTCATGACTAGCCACTCTGCTTCTTGATTGGTCAGGATGCCAGGCAGCTTCGGCAAGTGAAGCCAGTGTTCTTTCACTAGAACACCCACTTCAGAGGCAATCAAGAAGCGGGCGACGGGTCATGATCCACCACCCAACTTCCTGATAATCTGGGCACACAGCACCAGTACTGGGAAAAAAAATATAGATACTCGTACTCGATACCGAAAAAACGGTGTATCCCTAGTAAAAAATATACCTTATTTCCTACAAGTACCGTACACCAAATACTATGCAAAACAGTTTGAGACATTTTCTGGAGTTTAAAGGGGACCCTAAAGTGCATGTCCAGGCATTGTACAACTTTACCCGCAAACCTCCCTTTCCCCCCTCTAGAGCTTGTCCCACCATTATTAATCTACCCCCTGCAGAAACAAACAGGTTTTATTACTCCCTGTGACATTCTAAAGGCTTGTAAAATTCTAGCAAGGGCAGCTGCTGGTAGCTCAGTCCCTACTGGCATACCCCTAGAACTACATCTGCCGAGAGCCTTTTCCCTACACACAGTGTAAAGGCAAGCTTTTGGAATTCAGGGCAGCAGCACCGTTTTTCTGGGAAATAAATCAATATATGCATGTAGAGAGGAACAGAGTGGTGGGAGATCAGCAGATGTATGTAGTCCAGCAGGCTTGGTTGGGATTCCAGCACAAAAAAAAGGCACTGTGTTGTCCGCCCAAACAAAACTTTATGAGCTCACTGAATTTCTGGCAGATCAGGAAGTGGTTTTTTTCTACTTTTAAAGGGATAAAATATATGAAAATACTTATTTTTATTTCGCCCTTACATGGGTAGTTCCACAACAAAACCAAATAAAGCAGATTTTGCAGGAAAATCTTGCAAATCTTCTGCAGCAGTAGGATAGTAAGAATGTCGAAGGATAAAAAGAATAGATTGCCAGCAGTACTTTGATACAATGAGCTGAGGCAGCTCACAGCCAGATAGATGCATCATGGAAGAATGATGTCATCAGACTTCCCCCTCCCTAATCTGTCTGATCCCTCCTTCTATTGCAATGTTCCTGCTGTGTTACTGTCAAATGATATAACGTAAAGTAAAAGAAAGGTATTTCCACAGTCATCATGACTTTATTATAATGGCATGGTTGCCTCCATCCCTGGTGAGCAAAATAACCCTTTTCATGTTACAAAAAATGAAAACACATGAATTTTGAAACTTGAAAACCACTACACGATGCAGCATTTTGAATGCAGAGACGAGAAGAGGCTACTACACAGAGATGTACCATTATTATACAGTCATGGCACCCCACTAACACTACTTTCAGCTGCTTCACTACTATTGAAAACACTAACACATTTATGCTGATTATACATGCAAATTAGCAGGGCACATATATGAAACTCTGCTTCCTGATCCACTTTTTCTTTTTAAACATCCTAAGAAAGAGGACGGGACAAATTAGCCTGATGACATCGATCTAACAAGAGGCAACCAGGTGGCAGTGTGCAGCCCAGTTGCATCTCAGGAGTGCTATGCAGTGCTGGAGATTCTCTTTTATTTATCTGTACAACATAAAGCTCATCTCCACAGTCTAAAGTAGGCCTATCTATGAGAGAGTGAATTTTTTTAACTTTTAGGCTTTAGGTCTGCTGTAAATTGTAATTACTTCAATAAACATTGGGTAATTGTGGGCATATTGTTCTGTTTAGGCTTTTCTTTTTTTTTCTCCGTATCTCTATAGGTTGGACTCGATGGACTTGTGTCTTTTTTCAACCTGACTATGTAACACATTATCATAAAACCAAGTTCTTGTGATTTTATCATAATATTCCCGGATAACACATCTATCTCAAAAGCTATAAACAGCAGGATTTGTGGATCCAATAGAAATTTTGGGAGGTATGGTAGTTGTCCAGCATTTTACAATAATTCCCTGTTGACCAACATTTAGTCATATCGATCCAAAAAACTATGCCATGCAACACTGTTAACAACACACCGCTAACTTGAAATTATATGGTGCTCAAACACAATTTTTTGTGGACTGAATTAATTGAAACATGCCTAAAAATCAGTTTAGCATACCGCTGTGCCCATTGGCCACCCCAATAGTCTATTCTATGCAAGCTAACCTTTTGGTGGTCATATTCTGACCCAATCTGGTTGCTGAAATGATTCTGAGCAGCAATGCATAAGAGATGACAGTCATAAGTCAAGCTGTCAACACAACCATTTTAAAAAGAAAAAAAACTTCCACCAAATATGAGCAGTCAACATAGGATTCCTGTACAGATTACACACTTATGTTTTTGCTGCTTGGTGATTACAGACAGAAATAACAGATAAACATTTCTTATAATATAAGGGTCACCCCTTTTAATGAGGGACAGATGGACAAACTAGTCACAAGTGATCAAACTAAAAGCCTTCTATGTTACCATGACACTTCAAGGTAAGCAATTGGCTGGAATGTGTCATTTATTAATAACAAAGAATGGTGAGCCAATTGAATATATTTAGTAGCAATTGAATATATGAATATCAAGAACCAATGGCTCATATGAAAGGCATGTGACAGCATAGACCTACTGCTAGAAAATCTCCAGCAACTTAGTAGATTTATTTCATAGCAGTCTAATATCACCGATGCACACAATTAATTCTGAACTGTGTACATGCAACAATAGGATTTCCAACAAAGCTTGTGGATGGCAGAAAGCTAATAATTCTAGGAAATTGCTGATGTCATTTTTCACACAGTATTTTTTAATAATTAAAACCCCCATTAAGTATAATATGTCTTTACTGTAATATGTAATATACTTGTTCTGTAAAAAAAAATAAAAAGCCCTACAGATAGAAGCTCTGTTCTTCCAGTGTAACTAAATGTCTTCCTTCAAAGCATGTCTATACAGCACCTGGTATATTGTAGTATCCACCCAATTGTATCATTGTTATTAATAACTGGGCAGTGTTCTGAGTGCAAGTCAATCTGGGGGTTTTCTAGTATGCGTGGAAAAAAACAATAATATTTATTTTGTTTCCTTGACAAAAAAGAACAACCCTTTTACTGCACATATACCAAGTGTTATATTGCAAAAGTTAGAAAACTTTGTGGTTACATCTGGGTTAGTTTGAAAACCCAGGCAGATCTCAGGCACCTACGAGTTCAGTATGAGCATAGCTAAACATTAGGTAATACAAAAGTCAATTGGTTAGCGGTATGCCATAAGCGATGCACGATTAAACTGACACTAAACTCAGGAGTTACATCTTAAAACTGCATTCAGGTACCCTAACTATTAGGCTGGGTTCACACCTAGGCGTATCCAATATGCGCGTTTGTTGCGCGTTTGTACCGCGATTCGCTGTAAAAAAAATGTGCGACAAACGCGCGTTTCCGAGGGCTACCTGGCTGTAGCCCAATGGATACGCGCGGCAAATACGCCCCAAAGAAGCTCCTGTACTTCTTTGGGTGTAGGGCGTTTTGCAGCGCGTTCCTACACGCTGTAAAACGCCCAGGTGGGAACCATGCGCATAGGCAATCATTGGTTTTCACATGTTGAGCGTTTTACAGAGCGTAGGAACGTGCTGTAAAACGCCCAGGTGTGAACCAGGCCTTAACATAAATGCACCTTATGTGTGTATTACTCCAGCTGTAGATCCTCAAATCATCTCTGAACTGGTACCAACACTGTCCTTCCTTCTGGAGGGTGGCTACTTTTGTTCTCCATGGTCCCTGTGTGTGTTGTAAAGTAGCCACCGCTCTAATCTCGCTCCTGTGATGGACTAAAATCTCACGTTTAGTTTACGCATTTGTATTAAAGTTATAGTCCATCCCGGGAGTGAGTGTAGAGCAGTGGATACTTTACAACACACACAGGGACAATGGAGAACAAAAAGTAACCACCCTCCAGAAGGAAGGACAGCGTCAGCATGAATTCAGAGATGATTTGAGGATCTACAGCCGAGTGATACACAAATAAGATATATATTTTTTTGTTAGGGTACTTGAATGTATTTATAAGATTTAACTTTTGAGCTTAGTGTCACTTTAGTGATAATGGTGTTTAAATAAGTAAATTTTCTAGTCAGCCGTTTTCATCTTCCCATTTTTGTTGCTATCCATTATAAACTTTGTGTATCCATGGATACATCAGCTTTTGTAATACCTTCCCAAACTAGAGCTAGGAAAAAATGAAATCTGACTTCTGAGTGGACTAAACGAAGGAGGGGCTGTCAAGTATAGAGATGTGCAGAGAGAAGGGGATGTGTGAAAGGGGCAGGGGAGGGAGGAGGAGAAAAAAAACAAAAAAACTTTTGGCAGGAACTCCACAGCAACTTAAAAAAAAAAATGGGGTTATTAAAAAAGGGAGAATATCGAGTTGAGAAACAAAGCAAGATTGTTGTGTTCTGAGAACAGAGGCGCTTTGAGGTGCAGGAATGCAGTGTAGGGAGGCCATGCAGAGACATGCAAAGGAGATTGTGTGATCTAGCAGAGCTGGTTTATCCATGTATAATGCCACATATACCTCTCCGATTACACACACACAGAGAGGAGGGAGAGGAGAGAATCTGCCTTAAACACATCTACAACAGAAAAACTCCTCTGCCTCATATTCCACACTCTAATAGAAGGAAAATATTTCTCAGATTAGAATTCCCCATTTACAGTATATCTGCTTTGTTGGAACTAATAATTGCCAGACCCTTAGTGGTCTTCTTAATCAGGCCTTCAATAATCAAATATTTTAATCAAATAAGTTTCCATGTTAATGACGCATATAATTTTGCGTCAAACATTTAGCTTCTGGAGCAGTCTTTTGCAAACAGGGTTCCATAAAGCCCTACAGTTCCTCCAAACTGAGCACCAATATAAGGGGCACTTTTCCACAGACTACAAATGTAAGGGGTCATTAATTTTGACTGTCTGAATTTTGTTTCATCATACCATTATTCATTTAAATTTCAAGATTAAAGAAAATAATTTTGTTGTATACAAATATAAATAACAAAAGCTGTGGGTATAATAATTTTTAGCTGGGGTTCCCGAGACCTGAAGATTATTTATTGTATGTTAAAAAGGTTAGGAAAGGCTGTTCTTGCGACGGGCTGGTCAAATTTCACGAGCCAGATAGCCAATGCGCCTTACAAATTACAGTTGGTGCCTAACTCCTGAGGTTTTCTCTAGCTGTTATCAATGGAGCTAGCTCCTACAAAATCCTGTTGGCTCCTGGATTGGAAGAGGCGGCTCCTGAATTCCATATTAAATTTGTCCACCCTTGTTCTAGAGCATGTAACAGAGTGAAAAAATGACGAACTTTTAGAGTACTCATGTAAACAAAACCTACACAAACATGGATGATCATACAAAAATGTGTCCCAATCAAAATCCGCATCAGGTTTCCAGAGGTTCAATGCAGCAGTGCCAACTACAACGTTTCTGTTCCAACAAAACTGACTAGTTTGAAAGCAATGTAAATGAGTGAAAATAATGATGTTGCGCTTTATCAATAGGAAAATATATTTACACTTTCGTACAGCATAAACATGAATTTGTTTAAAATCTTTTGTCCTTGAATGTTGCTTACAAGCACTTGTACAGAACACCTGTACCATTTTAGAACCTGAGCTGCCATGAACAGTCCAGTAATACACAGCTACTAATCTTACGTTGCCCATTGATCCTCTGCCCAGCCTATTTCCCTCCTCTGTTTAGAAGTACTACCTTATGTTATTACGTAATGAAAACATATCTATTGCATTTTGTTTTATGCAACTTGTTTATTGCTTAGATAACTGAAACTGACAATTGCAGGTTAATGTAATAGGCAGAAACAGCCCCTGCAATGACAGGTTAGACTTATCTAGCAAACTGACCTTATGTTTCTGAAATTTATAGACAAGTTCCTCTGCTAGCAGACCATAGCAATTTACATTATGTTTACTTTTTGATAAGCCTTTGTGATTGTACACACAATTGCCAAATTATACTTAGACAATTGCCCAAGAAACGCAAACACCATCCAGACTGCAGTGCAATCCATTGTACAAATATTTTTAATTATCCCTCCCATAAAGCAAGAGGTCGTTTGTTAAGTGACATGGAAAGTCTATTTTAAATAGTGCACACACCTGTTCAGCCTGCACTAGTCCACATATAGATTTTTCTGGCTTTAGGGAGGGATAGTAAACAATAAGAGGAAACATTAAAGCAGGCACAATAGTGATGGGAGAAATGCGGGTGAGGCTATTAGCATGTATTTTTTAGTTCATATGGGACAAAAGTGGTTGCAAATACCAAGTAATTACATGGGGTAAGAAGGGTCACAAGAGCCAAGAGGCACAATGTGACTGAATTCTGGCAAGGAACATGCTAGAGATGGGTGATCCCGTTTCTTCACTGAAAAAATTCACTGTTAAGGAGATCCAAAATTTTTAAAAAAAGCCCTCTTTAAGCTCTCTGGTTTTATGCTGAATTTCATAATGCCTCCCATTCAAACTGCAATAAACGTTCATAAAAACCAACATTGTGATTAAAATGCCATACGTATGACTTTGCACTTTCCGCCGACTAAGTTTTTATTCATGCATAGACAAGTGGAAAATGGTTGGCATAATAAAATATCTGCCAAAGCTAAAAAGCATGGTGATCCAATATATAAAAAAGCACCTTCATGATTAACCAACAGGCTAGACAAAAGATTTATATTGTACAGCTTTGTTGGGTCTATATTGGTCACACCAGCAAAATTTACTGCACAGGACCTTTTGGGTTGGATAGAATTAAATAGGCTTGGCTAGGCAGTCCCTCGTACTATACAGTTGTTTGTAAATATTGACTTGAAGTATCAAATATGAAAAATATGGACAGCTTTAAATACAAACCACCACAAACACAGCCTACTAAAGTCATGCATGCATCAAAGCAAAACAGTGATAAAGTATAGTGTGCACTAGAAATCCAGAAGGTTGACATTTTACATTTAATTCCCTCTGCTGATAAAGCAAATATGTGACTGCGTATACAGACAGATTGCTTATTTGAAGACCATGGAGAAGAAACCCAAACTTTTATATAACCCCACTCCATTCTCAAATCTCTATACGTGTTTTATAGATTTTTTTGGGCTAAATGACCCTTATCAGATTAAGATGTTACAATTTTCTGCCTTGTGTAGAATTTGCTCAAATCTGTTTTCAATCAAGGGCAACACAAGGAGAAAAGACTTGCAGATTTAACATTGCTCAAAGTCAGATAAATGCTTATTGTGAGACCCGTCATCACAGTGAATGTACCACTCCTAAGTTTGTGTCCATAACAGAGTCACCTGCACTTTCTACTACATTCTCTTAATATACAGTTATGAGGATATCAAAGATTTCAAAAGAATGTCACATGTGCAGGGCTTTCTGTGTCATGCTGGCCATCCATCCATGTAACGATTAAATCACAGATCATTTTGTTCAAGTGACCTTTCGCTTAATAAGAACTGTGATTTTCTGCCAGAGCCAATCATACCTTTTCCATGAAAATCAACCTGCACAATTATAGCAATCATTTTCTATATCAAATGATTGTATTGTCATATGCATGGCCAGCAGAAGGGCTGGCAAAAAAAGTTGACAGACCAAACAGATCTATCTCAAAAGCTGTTCAAGCAAATCTACTTATCCTATACACAAGGGTTTAAGAAGGTCTTGAAAAAGGGCTTGTCATATACTGTTATAACCAGCTACTAATCTATTTACCACCATGAACCCACACCTTGGTGATATACATTCCAAGCATGGTCTATATTGGTATTAATTAACATAAGTAGGATTGACACAAAACAGGAAGTGTGCAGGGAGACCTTCCAGTTGAATTGTACATAGCAGTGATGGTAACTGAGCACACAGCCTGCTGCATAACCTGCTTTCATACAGAAGAAGAAATTAAAGGATTGACAGAGCATAGGTTGTATTTTTACTTTAGGTTTACAGCTTGAGGAAGCTAAAGCTCCAGTTCCAGTGACCTCAGAGGTTTTACAGTCAATGAAGATACAAATTTAATTAGATAAGTAGGATTGAACATGCAACTAAATGATGATATATCATGGGTGTTATATGTCTTCACTCACAATTATTAATGTCCTAAAAAGGTACCCACAATTGTAAGATCCTTGTCTACTCTTACCACTAACAGTCAGAAAAGAAATGTATGCCAATGACCTCTTTAGTAATCCTCAGCCAACTCTTTTCAGAAGAACTGATCATTGGCTTGGATTTATCCTGGTCACACACTACTGTTCCACATGGTCTAAGCCATGCAAGTGCTATGTAGGTCCTTCTGCTCTCCCTCTGCGTACTCCCAAGACCTATATAGGCACATTCCGCAATATAAGTATTTTGCACTAGGCCATGTTGGGCTTTCTTTGAGGGAGATGAGCAATTCTGTCCACTGGAAAAGCTGCCTATGGCTCTTAGGCAACATATTCCAAATGTAGATCCAGAAGGTATGATAGGTCTTCGATAAAGCTGCTTACAAACATTAGCTGATGGTGACTAATTTTTGCACAATCTGCCTGCTCTTCTTATAAATGACTGATATTAAAACATGCAGGTTAGTATAGGGTGAACTTCCATGTGTGTGCCTATGAAAGAACAGTACCATCCAAGTTTATCTCATTGGGAAAACTATGGCTTTCTTAGGTAACATCAGGGTAAACAAGGGAATAATCTAAAAACAGTCCTTATGCACCACCTATCAGAACCATGTGATTGCAAGAAGGGAACCTGCAGCAAACCCTAAACCACATAAACAGTACTACAAAAAAGAGAAAACAGTATAAGGGAATACTGCAATAAATTCCTTCTTTCTATGTTCACAAGTATCACAAACAGAAGTTAATCCCAATTCCAAAATATCCCATAGGGTAATTAAAAGACAAACATGACAAAATTAGCAACCCACCACACAACTTCACTTACACTCCTGCATGAATCAGTAGTTCTGGGAGGGAGGGGCCCCTTCCACACCCCAAGTGCCACCGAGGAAATCCAAATTATTGATACTTGTGCACAAGTTAAAAATGTCCCATGTATAACAAAAAAGTGCCAAAATATATGCAAAACAGTAAGGGACATCATGTGTAGCATAGAGAAGATGCTCATCATGATAATGCATATGTAAACGGCATAGGTGTTCCAGCCAAACAAGCATTTGAGCCTTTAAAAGTGCACAATTGGCACCTGAGCCAATACACAGTTTCCAATCTACAACAATAGAACAGTCCCAACGCTACAGTCACAATGATAGCTGGTAATTGTAGGCTAATATAGATGAGCTCCTATTCAATAAATCCAAGGTAGGCCTACAAATTCTTTCTTAGTTTCCTTATTCACTTAGTTAACACATAAATTTCAGTTTTCACTCTACAAATTTGCAACTAGATAGTTATCTGAAGCGGTGTTTTATTTATAATCGATGGGACTAGATAAAAGGGTTGTTAGTAGAGTGGATTGAGTAAGAGCCTCTCTCCGAATGTCGGAGCTGGATTCCAGGTAATGTGAGAGGTGGAATACTCCATGGAATGTTTTGACGCTATTTTCATCTTTGTCACATGTGTCAGGGCAAAGGGGCAACAGGGATCATGTGTCTACAAGACGTTCAAGGGACATCAAGTCATACACGTCTCCCTTATTCAGCCACTACAGCGCTGACTAGAGAGGGGTTTTGCTCTTTCTGAATTTGTCATTGGGACGTGCATAGCACTTCACAGATTCAAATCTTCTGCACCACACACTTTTCATTAAAAAGAAAGCCAACAAGCTTCAAATCCTTGTTTTAGTTTTAGGTGTCTGGGCCTTCCAAATTTTCTTTCAGTACAAAAAACACAATCCCAAAACAGGGAAGGATGGAACAATCATTCAAGCACAGCAACTGTGCCAGCATTATTAATTAGCTTTTGAATTACACTAATTGCAGAGTGACTTAATAACAGTTCTATTCATTCATAGAGCTGGATGCGTTTCAGTGCACAGGCAGCTTAGAGCAATCAAATGGGCCTGCAAGATGCAACTGATCGCCTGAAAGAACTCTTAGTCATACGCCGTGGAGGATAACTCACAGCCACTCCCAAATATTAATCATGGTCAGACATTTCTTTTGCAGCTGCTATTTAACAGCCGGGCAGTAACTGCACATGTGTATGCCTGAGACTACACTAGTATGAATGAGGTATGCACTATACAGGAATCCACTGGCATGGATAGAACAGTGTCCAGCAAAGTTTAAAAGTGGCAATACAATGGGTTTTGGCAAGTTTTTAATGTCTCATAAAAAGGAGAGATGTGGCACATTACTAAGATCAAAGTGATGTATGTTATATGAAGAATTTATTGCAAACATCTAACAGGGCTGTACTTGGTTAAAAGGGAAATTCTTGCTCTTGCAAAAAAATTAAATAAATGTACACTTCTTTATAAAGTGCAATGTTTTACTGGTGCATAGGAACCAACAACGCATTGCAACCATGATAAGTACATTGCGGGTACATTGCTCTGGCTCCTGCAGATTCTTCCTTCTGTCCATGTCTGTACCTGGCTATGGACATTCAGTAACAGAGAGCAAGAACTGTCAATGGACTACAAATGTAGGTTGTGATTACTGCACTCTGGTGAGACTTGGGCACAGCCATGCCAAATTAGAGTTTGTACAGAAGCCTGCTGGAAGCAGAATCACGCAATTCAGATAAATCGGAGGGGTTGTGGGGGGTACGGGTAGCGGGAGAGGGGTTTGCGGTCTGGACATGTTTACTGTTGTCATGGTAGGCAAGCATTTCTTTACAAATACTTTGTATTCAAAAATAGGACATATAAGGTGCTGACCAACATTTATAAATTGAATGTGTGCAGTAGTTTTATTAGGCGATATGAAGATTTCTGACCTTTATTGAGTTGAAACTGTGATATTCTATCCTGAGCACCACAAAACACATTCATTATATAGGTTAAATAGGCTGCAATTGCACTGCGCTAGGCCCTCGAGGGGCATTTCTCACCTTGATGTCCTGAGCCAGGCAAACCACATTCCTCAGATATAGCTAGGAGAGGCCCTAGAGCTAAGAGCAGGAGCAAAGTCCCAACCCCTCCCCTTTCACCAGGGCATATTCATGGCAAGCTAGGGCATGTATGCCCCAAAAAGCAAAGCCGTGCAAGCAGTTGAGAGGTTATATGAACAAGAAAACAGAAGCTTTAATGATACCACTAATTATGGCTAAATATTACACACATAATTACAGTGTCCATGTAATGACAGTGTCTATGGATACATGTTGAACGCTCCTGTTTCAGAAGGTTGCAAAATGTCTCACAGGTTTAACAAAACATGAAAAAAAAAAAAAAAAGACTTCTGTGATTACATCTGGGAAGGCACATCTCTCGGATGTTAATATTATATTGCATATCCTGTTCACTGGAGCTTTCAAGAAGCTTGTATTTGCATTGTAGTGGGAGCAGGTGGTCACCTCCAGGCAGTGACAAGATGGCACTTTGTAAACTACAGACAATCATTCTTTTAGCCCAGGTGCAGTTCCATAGCTCTGTAAATTTTTCTCTGGGATAACAATACAATTGTCGAAACCCCAAACTCCACAAGTTCAGTATTCTTTATTTTGTTTAAATATAGACTTGAAATGTAACAAAAGATTTGTAATATTTTATTTGCTTTAGTAACATTGCATATTTCCAGAACTTAGTAGGTGACTCATAATTTCCTTACACGCTCTTTGCCTTCCTCAGACATTTCTGAGCTTCTGAAATTAAAGCAGAACCACAACCTCCTACCCCATACAGTGCCATCCTTGCCTCTATTTGGATTGCAGTTGCCATGGTGCTGCACATGTGATCAGCTATAAAAACAGCCATTTGAGGGTTGGAAAGTTCACTTGAGAGTTTAAATAAGCACACTGGCAACTTTGGCAGTTGGTATGCCTTAAAAGTACGCTAATGACTGGTATCATAGCTGATCGCATGTGCAGCACCATGGCAACTGCTCTCTGGTGTGGATCTCCTACAGCCTTGTAGCAGCTACTTCCTGTCTACATGCATGCACTCCAAAAATGGCTGTATGGCATTTCTCAGTGCAGGTTTGCTGATGGTGACAACAGTGACATAGCCCTGTGTAATATGTGTTAAAATGACCAGTTGTAGTATCTAATAGTAACCAGTATGACAGGGTGACAATGTAGGAGCAAGGACAAGGATAAAGTGTTTTCACCCTATAATAGGAAATACCTGAACAAAGCCTGTCATGGCAGAATTAACAGGTATTATTTTAATGGAGTCTGCATATTTAAATAGGCTGAAAGAATGCTGGAGTTGTGCAACCCTGCCAGACAGCAAAGCCAATGTGACCTAACTTTTTCTACAGCAGTTAATCAATACAGCCTGGTGACTCCCCTCCCTCCAAGCCTGTGATTGGACAGTGAAGGAACACTACAGATCACCTCATCTCCTTGCTCTCTTCTCTTAGCATGTTCTGTCAGCATGGTTGCATGCAGCACACCTAATTGACCCCAAGTGCTGCCCCTCCCCATCCCATTCTTAATGAAACTCTCCAGTAGTGACACAGACCGCAAAAAAACACTATAAGGTTGTTCTAACCCCTCAGCACTCTATCCATGCCAAAAAAGGGGTTATTTTTGTAAGGGTGGTTAAAGTGCATCTAAAGCCAAAACGTGTTTGTTGTTGAATAAAGTAGGAAAAGGTTAAATCCCTTTAGAACCAAACAGGGTGTGTAGAGTCTTTATAGGAGAACTATGAGGTGAGTGCTTTTCACTCACCTCATAGTTCTAGCCGACCTGTGACAATGAGACTGTCACAGGTCGGCTCAGTAGATCGGGAGGTGAGCGAACACATACCGGCATTCGCCCACCTCTCGATCCTGTCACAGCTCTCTGCCGTGACAGGGGAGGGGCTGAGATAGGCAGAGCCAGCTTTCACTCACGCAACTGGGCGGATCCAGGCATAATTGTCAGGATCCGCTTCAGCTGCGCCGTCTCAGTATACCACGAGCATTACCTTGCGGTATACTGTGGCTTCTCAGTATACCGTGAGCTGTAGCTCGTGGTATACTGAGCTTAGGGTGACGGGAGGACGATAGTTTGTGTCCTCCCGTTACCCTAAGGAGAACTATGGGGAAAAGCCTTAACCCCATAGTTCTCCTTTAATACAAGTCGAAAAACTGTTACATTTCTGTAGCCAATAATAAACGATGACGACAACAGTCATTTGTTATTTCTTTTCAACCTAAACAACTATGTAAACAAATAATTTGATATATAGTCTCCATTAAAACTGTTAGAAAGTTTAAACTGGTTCTCCCGGATAAAACCCTAGGATTATTGTGAACAAGAGGCCCCAGCATTGTCTTACCCTGCCTAACAATATATAACCCCATACTGTACCCCTTCCCCCCCCCCCCCCCCCCCCACACACACACACACTAGCTGTGGATTTGCTGCAACTTCCGCATGTTACCAGGCTACACACAGTGACAACAAAAAGGTGCAATGCCTAAGGCAAGGCACACCTAGAGACGTATACACAGAATGAAAGGCAGAAACACAAACAGTTACGTGCAAGAGGCAAACAATTGCTACAGCACACGGTAAAATACAACTTAATAGCCACCACTCCAAGCCCACTCCTGTGATAAGACTACAATCTCACGTTTAGTTTGCTAATTTGTTTTGAGATTGTAGTCCATCAAGGCAGCAAATAAGAGACATTTTTGTTAATAGTAGGGATGCACCGATACCGACACTGGTATCGGTGCAGATACAGAGTATTTGGGCGCTTACTCACCCAAAGGACCCTGATACTGAATCTTCCGGTCTTAGGGACATTCCCTCTGACTGGCAGTGCCACGAGGGAGCATGAAGCCGGCTTTCAAGCCAATCAGGGAGCCAGGTGGCACATCATGACCCGCCACCTGGCTTCCTGATTGGTCAGGAAGCCAGGCTGCCTAGCAACAAGTGAAACCAGGCCAATGGTACCCCGGAATGCCGGTATTGGTTTTCAGCCGAAAAAACGGTATCAGTGCATCCCTAGTTAATAGTCAAGGTACTCAAATGCATTTTTAAGATATAACTCCCGACTTTAGTGTCACTTTAGAAAGTCCATCTTTTTTACCATGTTTTATGTTACACCCATTTTCAGGGTGAAACATTGTCACAAAAGCAACCCCCCACCCCCACCCGAAAAAGCCTTCCCCTTAGCAGAGTCCTAGGGTTCTTCTACTTGCAGGATTCTGTATACGTTTAAAATTAGCACCACTGTATGTGGCCCCGCCCACACAGCCACATCATCCATTCACAGGTCCACTGGCAGGATCTGCGAATGGAGAAATTTGCCAACAGGGTGGAACAGAGGCCAGTAGTTCTCAATGAAGTACAAAGTTAATGAAGTAAATAACAACCCCCCCCCCACTTAAAGAAATAAATAAAAAGGTCAGCTATTTTCCCCTATACAGGAGAGTAGAAATGCAATTGGAAAAAGGTTTTTTTTGTAACGGTTCTTTTTAATAGAACAAGACTGGAAAAAGCCTGTTCTCAGATTCAAACAGAAGTTCGCCACCTTAAAAATGTTTTGCAGTTTATGCAAACCAAGAATCCCTATTTTTTAAGAAGAGTTTCCTAGCAGTGTATTAGGGTATAGAGAAGGTTAATTGAAAACAGCTAATATAGAAGGGACTGCTAGGTTGTGCTTGTGTGTGTGAGCAGGAGCCATCGTGAGACTCAGGGCGTTGGAGGCTCAGAGAATGAAGAGGGGAACCTGGGAGGGATTTTGTGTGACCCATACAGAATTATTTCCAGATGTTCTAAGCAGCACGCAATATTGCTTGATAACAACTGCCTCAAGAGGAGACCTATACTAAAGATTTATATCTGCTTAGTCAATAAAAAGGAATTATTTAATTCTACATTTTCTTATAGAATAAAGCAAAAACTAGAGCAAGGGTGGACTGGCTCCTGAACATATGGAGTTCAGGAGCTAGTCTGTCCAATCCAGGAGCCAAATACAGTGTCCAGTACATTCTGTATTATAGAGATTGTACACCAACATTATGTTGGCCTGATTAAATAATGCAGATAGTAACATACCAAGTGCATAGCACATAGCAAATTAATCAGAAATCTTCAGATTCTCGGATTTAACTATTCAGCTGAAATCCAAAATGGTAATTGACACTATACTTTGCCCATCAATCCTAAACTGGCCACACGCTGCTGAAAAATTGGGAGATTCCTACTGAACTGACCAAAATTCAAGCTGTTCGTGGCCCTGTTGACACCAACTGGCTCAATTTTTCAAAGACTTTTGCTGAAGGAGCTTGGTAGAAAATCTGAACATCCAATAAGATGCAGTCACTGTTTGGATATTCAGCAGCTCCGGGTCCCGCAATACAATAAATGGCAGGGAAGATCCCTTCATGCACGTTGTTTAGCATGGATGGGGAATCGTGGTATAAGGCTAGCTTTACTCTTCGCACTGAATAATCCCAACTGTGGAGCTTATTTTGCATGTTTGTTAGTTTAGCAGTTTGCAAAACGATCAACAAAATGCATGAAATCTTCAAGGTTCCACGCAGTGATTATCATCTGCCAACATTGACGCTGAAATAGGAACTCAAACTGTTTATGCGACCACACCCAGACACAAGGCTTGCCAGCAGAGCTACGCAGCTTGGCTGCTCAGTGACACATGGTATGCTGTTCCTCTTCCAGCTTTTTATAAAAGACCACAGAGAGTTGTTGTCGTTTTAATTTCAGGGAACCCCCGAGACATACACCAGCTTCTGCAACATACCAAACGTCCCGACTATCTTTTAGTCACCAGAGAACATTTAAATTGCTTTTGTGACTGCATCACTACGTGTGTTTTGCTTTTACATACAGTCAGTAAGTTATTTTGTGGTTGGCAGGCTGCAGAGCCGGGATCGGTTAGAACATGTTTCAAATCGATAGTAGATTTTTTTTGTTGTTGAATCAAACATGTAGAAGGGTGCATAGAAAACTATACATTCATGATTTCTACATGATCACGTATGGACACAGATAAGTCCGTCAGGGATACAGAGTTTTTCATGTGTCGAGTGATTTACCAATAACAAACTGGCCATACACCTTTAGATTTTTCTTGTTCAGCACCGGGGCACCTAAATCCCCCATTTACACTAATTAGCATGTGTATGTATGTATGGTATCACCCATGCTGACTATTGTACTCAACAGCCAGCTGCTGAATAACCGAGCAGCGGCTGCATCTGATTGTTACCTTTGACTCTGAAAAATTGACTTAGCTGAGCTGGGTGGTGCTGAGAGGTTCACCCACAATGTATGGCCAGCTTTAGACTCTACAAAGAACAGATACTAAATCATCCTGTACCCTAAAATCTAAAAACATGTTGCCCTATGTGCTTTAGCGGCTAACAGAAATCCCAACTGAAGCCGCTGCAAATTTATATTCCAGAACTAACTTGGTGCACCCAGGGTCCATCCTAACTTAACCCTATCCAATTTACACTTCCATCAACTTTCTTTTAAAGCTGAACTCCAGGCAGATATAAATGCAGGACCGTAATCATCAATACTTCTTTAAATGTTTTTTTTTTTTTTTTTAAGTAAGCAGTGTACAGTCTATAGAGCAGAGCTTATAATGGGAGAAGGAGAAGCAGCACAAGGAGCCAGTCAGAAATTTTGCTGTGCAAGGAGCATGCTGATAAGAGAAAGAGAAAGCAGAGTGACAGAGAGATGAGCTCCTCGGTGTGCTGCTTCTTCCTTCACTGTCCAGTCAGATGGTAGGGGTATACAATATACAATACATTTATATGAAAGTAAAGCTGCCAACAGGGAAAAGCTCTCAGATATGTATTTCACCTATATGTCTGGAGTTCAGCTTTAAAGTCTAGTCCACACAATTGTTAACCCAGGACTGGCCAGGGAAGTTGAAGACGGTTTGCAAATCTATATGTATACATTCCCTTGCCGTTACCAGGGAACTATATCTGAAACCGTAACCTGCAAACCCATGATGTCAGGAGCATATCTGTGACAGCAGCAGCTCATGCACACAAATAACGCATGTAGAGATTTTGTCAAGGCTGGCTTTGTGTGGTCAAGCCAGATGTTTTGGGCATCAGTGAGGCTATTGCTTGTTGGCTGTGGCATTTTTCAGTGAGGTTAATAGCGGGAAGTCCGGTAGATGGTGGAAAGAAAAACACCCCCTATAGTCACAATTGTATCCTAAAATGTCCTATTGAGATAAGCTGGTGAAACTTTTATAAAGGATATCTGTAAAATGTTGACAAGCCTCTTGTGGGTTCTGTGTTATGTCCTCGGATAACAGTATATATGCACAGCACATTTCCCCACATCTGTGATGCTATAGGCTAGAGCTTGTGAGGTTGAAACCACAAAGTCCAAGAAAATACTGAAGGGCATTAACATTAACAAAGCTCAATTGTTTTCTAACATCTATATGTAAGTATAACGCCTACAAGCTGAATGAATAGATGTAAATTAATGTCTGAGTCCTGGTATCTGTTGTGTTTGCAATTACAAAAGATACCTGCAGATTTCATGATGGGACCCATTTCTCTGTTCCCATTGCTGCCTGTCAATCCGTCCATCAATGGGCAACCTAAACAACCCAGAATGTTTTTGATTGCATAATTAAGATATAATGCAGTGCTTGTAGGCGTGTTGATTCATTTTGCAGTAGACTACAGAAAACACCCCACTAGTGGATAATTATTGCTTCACCTATTCAAAATAACATACTAAAAAAAAGATTGATTGTGGAATGCTTTGATAAAAGCTGGCCATACAATGTTAGAATTTTGTTTAAACGTTCAGAATCGTTTGTAAGCAAATTCGATCTTACCATCATCACCGAGTCAAATCATTTCATTGGAAAGCCCTTACAATTTTTATCCAGGCCTACTACTTGAATGGGATCCCAGACGTATTACATTCTTTTGTGCTTAGTACATGTCAAATACAATATGCACACTTTTTCCTGAACAAAAAATAATTAAATGGTTAGAATTTTGTTCAGTCCGGAAAGAAACAAGAAAAAAATTCCATCCTGCTCCATTGAAAAAAAAATATCATCAATTAGACCCCATTAACTGTTAGAAAAATCAAACGTTCCAAAAGCGAACAATTTCAAATGAAATACTACTATTGTATGGCCAACTTAAATCTGCAGCTCCTGGTGATTATTCTGATTAGAGTAAAATTATGCAAAGGATCCCAAGTAAATAGACTGTATATCTGTATACCTAGAAAATGAGGAAAAAACCCAAAACATTCATTATAAATGGGATGAGAAGACCTTAATGTTGATCACTCCGCTTCAGTAAAGACATCTAGAAAACAAACTATCTGCCTCCACACCTATCTTAGGCATGTATTGGTGAAAGATGGACTCCGTGGGAAGCAAAAAGGGAAGTAGTGCAGTGTGAGGGGGCTGGGTGGAAGCTACATTCTCCAGTTTCTGAAATCAGCTGGACTAGATTACCTCTCTCAGAAGTTTAAGAAAAAAGCAACAAGATTGAAGCTCAACCCCTCCCTGCCATACCACACACAGCTCACTTTCCTGTGCTGGGGGAATAGAAGTTGTTGGAATTGCAATAGAGGGTGTGGACAGAAGAAGAGGGACATACAAGAAAGGGTCATCTTTGTTTGTGCAGTTCTGGAGATTTAAATCCCATTTCTGTGCACGTGTATGTATGCTCGGTGACTATACTTCGGAATAAAACTCTACAATTGTAAATTTCAAAAGAGATTAATGAGAAGTAGGCCACATGAATAAAGTCCAATGCCCCAAGCAACAAGTCAAGTTTTTGATCTGCGACCCAAAAATCAAGATTTTAAATCAGACTTATGTCTATGGACAAGAGCTCTCCTTTTCTCTGCCTAGGTTTTAGATCAATCAACCCCATTGTTTTTACAATAGTCCTCTGATAAGAAACATTTGTACATATGCAAATAAAACAGTTGATTTCATATTGTTCCTATGATATAAAGTTCTGGAAGTTACAGTTCAAGTGCATCCTCAGTGGCAATGTACTCATGACGTACCAGCTTTGCATACTTAGAATGGGCTAATGTGGATAGATGGACAAATTAGATAGGAAAAATGTGCACTTGAAAAGATGGTGGGAAGTGTTTCAAATATAAACAAACATGAGAGAGGAGTTCCTGCCCCCAAGAGCTACAGCCTACATGTCTGTGTTTGTCTTGCAGCACAGCCCATTTATAAAACTTGGAAGAAAAAAAATAAAGACATTCTTTGAAAATCAAAAACCTCCTCCTTAGCAACCGATCATATACTTGTTTCATTTTCCCAGAGAATATAAACAGAAACCCGGTTAGGTGTCATAAGCAGGATTCCATTTATGTGCAGAATTCTTTTCTGGCGTTTTATAAATATTGTCCAAATGCTGAATACTAAAGAAATATATTCTCAAAAAGACAGCTCTCCTGACAATACGGGGAGGACATTGATTGTATACTAGTCACTAACACTTTTTCTGAATATTTGTCAAAGGAATTTTTTTTTACTTCTATGACATCATTTTCAGGGGAGTCCCCGCTGAATCTTTGTCCTATTTCCCATTTCTAACAATGCAATCATCTAAACAGATAGTGACAATGGAAATGTAGGGGTTAAAATACCAAGCCGCAGCAAGCAAAGGACTTGCAGAAATTAAGTGCCCCTTCATAATGAGCAAGTGTTGGAAGTGCTTGTTATTGCACACAGAAATGTTTCCATTGTGATCATTTGGCAAAGTTTCCCTTTTCTTCAAAGAGAAGGAAACACTCCCTGTCACTGTACATGTATCACAAGGCTTTGCCCATGTGTGGAGGCTTCTCTCCATCTATAGCTTCTTATTTCATTTGGATTTCAGAATCATGTATATGCACATGATACCCAAATGTATTTCTCAGCTCCTGATCACACTCTTTTACTTGTGTGTGTTCCGGACTGGCTAAACACCATGTCATTGTTCAGGTCCTTTTCACCTCCTTCCACTTGAAATCAATTAAATAGAATTGAAGCCAAACTCCATAAAAAAAATTATAATTTACACACTGCACTGGTTGTGTAAATTATCTTTAAAAACGGTGTGTCAGAGGAGGTGGGCCGCTGCAAACTATACAAATGTTACCATGCAGTATGTTGTCTCCAGCATGCAACACAGTTTTTTCTGACACTGAGGTGAGCGAGGGATGCCCTGGCTGCATCACCCGACACCTCCTCATTAATTGCCCATTCACAAAATGCCTTTTTTTTCATAGACATTCTGTGATTGGAGGAGAGGTGATGTCACATCTCTGACACCTCTTACCCTCCAGAATAAACGCCGTCTGTAGTGTCCTATATATAACCTTGCTCCAAAGAAAAAAAACAGAAAGGCAAGAAATATTTTTGCAAAGGTGGAATACACTTTAAAGCACGTTATTATAACCTATAGCACAAATCATGTTGTCTTGCAATAAGCATGGAATAACTAAGGCATTAAAATCTATAGCACCAGTCACACCCTCAGCGTATTGGAAAACATCTGTCTTTAGATCATAAAAAAACAGGAGAAACAGTTTAATTCATGCTTGGGGACTGGGGGAAGAACAGTTCCTGTTTTTTCACTGTACTCTGCCAGTGTATGACCAGCTATCACATGTTTAAGAAACACATCAGTTATCACTTTTTTTTATAGACATGCAAATAATATGATAAAAGAACATCTAAAGGAAGTGTCCAAGTATGGAAGTATTGTCGTCTGCCCCATTGCGGACATAACGGACATCATTTTCTAATGGCATCCCAGTCGCGCCAGGCAGATCGTGCGGGATATCGCAGTGCAATCGCGCGCGATCATGGTTCAAAAAATAGGGTCGCGTGGCAATCACTGGATCACTGATATCTGAACCTAGCCTTATTAATACATTAGAGATTATACAGCAGTCATCTACAGAGCACCATGTGCACTGCTTGCATCGGAGACTGAAGGCACATGTTCCCAGTTTCCCCCTTCATGCTGCGGGTCAGTGACACCCCACCCGGTATAATTCCCTTTCATGGATTTGTGCGTGTTGTGTAAAAAACATCAAAACATTTTTTCACAATTTATATATTTGTACAATTTGAAATAAGCACAATCCTTTTTTTTCTGTACATGACTACTGTACTCTTGCAAGCTACAGTAGTGGAAAGTATTAGAGCAATGACTACATGACTACTGTACTCTTGCAAGCTACTGTAGTGGAAAGTATTAGAGCAATGTGAATGTTAAAATCTTAATAATGGCAACACATTGTTTAACATGGATTTGTACACACACACGCAGAGCATACAGAATTGGAGGGTGTTGGTCATTAGGGTGTCAGAAGGGCGTGCTAATATTTGTACAATTCTGTAATACACACATTTGTAAAAGATACATTATCAGATGCATTTATCAGCACTCTCACTATATACACAGCTTTCACCTCTAAACTTTCACAACTCAAGTTATTTCCTTTTCACACATTGCCGCATATATTTTGCCAACACAACACATTTGGGTCACTAGATTTAATGGCTTAAAAATCTAACTTTCCCTGTTATCTATACATTGCTTTAATTTCAAGCTAGAAATTATGTCAGTGTCTACGTTGGTGTTCACAAAATTCCCATTTATACTATTATTTTCTAAGAATAGTTCAAGACAGTTTAGATAAAGGAACCCAGTCCACTTGATTACAATGTATTAACTAGGGATGCACCGATACCGTTTTTTCAGCATCGAGTACCAATATTTTGCTTTCGGTACTCACCGATACCAAGTACCGATACCGGTGCTTCCGCTGGCATGGAGCCGGTTTCCCGGGCAATCAGCAAACTGGGCAGCTGATAATGACATGCCGCCCGACTTCCTGATTGCCTGGGAAGCCGGCTCCATGTTATTTATCCAGCTCGATTGTAATTGGCTGGGAAACCAGCTTCCCAGCTAATCAGCATTGAGCCGGCTTCCCTGGCAATCAGGAAGTCGGGCGGCGAGTAATGACCCGCTTCCCGGCCTCCGGATTGGGCAGGAAGCCAGCTCCATGCTGATTGGCTGGGAAGCCGGCTTTCCGGCCAATCAGGAAGTCGGGAGGCGAGTCATTGCTTGCCGCCCGGCTTCCTGATTGCCAAGGAAGCTGGCTCCATGTTCCCCTATGGCACTGCCGGTCAGAGGAAATCTTCCTTTGACCAGAAGTTCTGGTATCGAGGGAGGTATCGGTGCACTCGCCCAAATACTCGGTATCGGCACCAACACCGATATTAGTATCGGTACATCCCTAGTATTAACTTATATTGATAGTACTAACAGTATTTACATGAGTTTATGTAATCCATTAAAAAATGATTTCCTCTATTTTAGTCTTATATATGCCATTAAAAACATTTTGTTTCATCTGTTTGATAGAAGAAAAAAACAATTGTGAGCTGATCACTTCCCTGCTGCACCATTATCAGTTACTTTGTTCCCAGCTATCTGTGGACTACAACCCCCATGTTACAGAGAAGACAACAGGGGGAGAGGTGTTCTGTAGTTCTAGAGTTTCAACACTTCCTCATATATACAGTAAGATGCATAACTGTTGTCACCCTACGACAGGAAGTGTGTTACTGGCAGCATTTCCAAGTGAAAATAAGGGGATAAATCCTAAACAAAAGAAAACTAATACGGCCACCAGATCTAGAGACTGGTAAGCTGCAATATATTATGTTTTAGTTTGTTTGGATTTAGACTTTAAATGAAAGCTGTACCATGTAAGTGATTTTGGTATATTCATTTAACTTGGAGCATATGAGGTGCAAATGACTGCTGGAGATAACCTTTTATAGGGAGGGGGGGGGGGGGGGGGGGAAGAGCACCCCCTGAAATGATGGCAGATAGCACAGAAGCAATAGCTTCTTTGCTATCTGTAGGTTTTTGTTTTTTTAGTATACTGACAGCTGCTGCCATCAGAATAAACAAATAAAAGCCAGCATAGAAATTAATAGCTAGAATGCTATTGGCTATTTCAATTTGCAATATCCAATAGCAAGCTGGCTATTGCACCCGCCCTCTGCTGCTGTCAATCACTAGAAGAGGACCTGATGGAGAACTTCAGCAGTGGGCGGGGTGCAATAGCTAGTTTGCTATTGGCTACTGCAAAGTGAAATAGCCAATAGGAATCTAGCAATGCATTCCTATGCTGGTTGTTTTTTTTTCTGACTGATGGCGGCTGGTGGCTCCGATGTCAGAAAAAAAAAACTGAACTGGGAAAGGTTACTCTGCTCAATCGAGCAGAGTAAACCTTTCTGGGAGAAAGTGTTTCTCTCCCGGGCGACCAAGAGCCGCTATCGAATAGCAGAAGACTCCCGGGGCGTCCGGCAGAGTTGGGATGTCTGAATTATATTTAGAGATACTGTAACCCTGTGCAATTATTACAGCCACAATCCAGCAGTCAGATTAGGAATGAACCGTCAATGTGGGAGTCGAGTGTGAAAAAGAGATTGTTTGATTTCCTAGAGCTGTATTCACCTACTGTGCATGGATGGATACCTTTACATACATTGAAGAACATTTTAAAAGGTTGGGATGGCCACTGAAAAATTACATTTTCAAACCAGAGGTAATAGAGTAGAAAAGCGGGAGAAAGGGAATTGGAAACAGGAAAGAGAAGTATGGCAAATGTAGATAAAAGAGCAATGGGAAGCTGGGGTAGTATATATAAAACCAATGAGCTACATTACTGTATGTACTGACAGTTGCAATCTTTACACAAGACATGGTAATATTTATTTATCTTTTTAACTGTTGTGTAAAAATGTTTCTCTGAAAATGGCAGATTTTGAACTCCTAAGCTCTGCTCAAGGAAATCGGAACCCGTATTGCAAAACAGGGGCCTCAAAATGACTGCCAGGCTGCACCCAGTCACTGGAATTCAGGACCACGTACTGTCTGACTTTTTAACATTCTCTCAAAACTCTTCCAAGAATTATATCCTCTAAGACACAGCCCCCACCTCCATCACAAGGAGAGCCAACTTTGCTAATAGCTAGCGTTTCTTAATAACTGGTTTCTATCTTAACAAGTCTCTCCACACTTTTCTACTAGCCTTGTTTATTATCTACAATACAAGAACCTTTCATACGAACGTGTACACCTAAATGCTATATTCTGCTACATGCGTTTCATTTTCAAAGCAAATACCGTTTCTGGTATATTTCAGCAAAAATATAGGGGGGGGGGAAACAAGAGCTGAAAACTTATCAAATTGAGCCTAATTGGGAAATACTGTATCTCCCTGCCTATTGTTCTCAAAAATACACATACCCATCTATGGCTTGGTCAAGATTCTGCAGGCCTTAAATGCAGCTCCACCCCTCTACTGGGCCACTCTTTATAGGTTAAAAACTGTTATTTTCAAACTAGATGTTATTCCTTTAAAAAAGGATATGCTGTACGCTTACTAAATTCTGTTAAATTGTTTATTCATGTTATAATTTTAATAAATAAAACCCAATATGACTCTGCACTAGCTGTAGAGAATGCATTTTGGGATGTGTTTAGGTTTGCAGACTTTTGAGACATTCTACAAGTCAGAACTGTGTGGAGGGAATGGGTCAGTCATGTTGAACACAGTACAACTCATTTCTCCAAAATGCGCAAGTTAGTAACAACAACATATTTAAATATCATGGCAGTATTGGGCAGCCAGAGAAGGTGAAAAACAGTTGAATAAGACCTAATATAGAGAAAGTTAGATTAAATGCAAAGGGTCATAAAATCTAATCTAGCAGAGTCTGCAGAAGACTCTTAATGGGCACGGTCGTAAATGCCTGTCGTAAAACAGAAAGAAGTCATAAACATCTAGAAGTTTGGTTTAATTTGACCTAAAACTGAGCTTTAATACATCTCAAGCGCTTAACTTCCATAGCTCCTACAGAAATAGAGTTAAAGTCACAAAAAGTGGTCACATAGATGTATGGGAAGATGCAAATCAGTTAGACCAGGGGTAACCAAACTCCGCCCTCCAGCTGTGGTGGAACTATAAATCCCATGAGGCATTGCAAGGTTCTCACAGCCACAGACATGACTCCCGAAGAGAGATGCATCATGGGATTTGCAGTTCTACCACAGCTGGAGGGCCGGAGTTTGGCTACCCCTGAGTTAGACACTAAACAAGCCTATGTTACAAGGTTGAGAAGGCTAATAAGATACTTTAGACTTCCCAGGAAAAAGATGCATACGATTTATATCATATTTGGTCTCTCATTTCATTTTGTGTAATAATAATGTTGGTTGTCGGATTGCGAAATTGAAATTGAAATATTGATGTATTTCACATAGTTAGCAGTAAAGATTTGTCCACTGAAGCATAACAAATACTCTCCAGCCCCTTTAACACATCCCTCAGATCTTTTAAATGATTGTGTCACTTATGTCAATGCTCTTTCCAGGGACCAAAAAAGATGGCTGCATTTTCAGCTCGGGGATTTCAACATGAAAACTACTAAGGATACTAAAAGAATCATGTTTATGAGAGCCAGTGACTCTGTTACATCAGATTGGACTTACTCTGCAAGCTAATTGCTCTGTACAGAACCAAAGTTTGGGTACTTTACTAAGCACTTTTCACTTTTAATCCTGTTTTTTTCTGTTACTTATTGTCTGTTTGTAATATATTTTTTTTCTATAAATATTTTCTGTCTGTGTTCTAATCAGAAAACAAAGAACTATTTGCCTTTTAAAAAGGGTGAGCGTATTGCGACAGAAGATGCTGTGCGTTTCCGTTAAAACACGTAGAGGCAGCAACCGTTCCATTAACATGCTCCAGTGAGATCACCCTTAACCTGCTGGTTGTTAGATTGTTGTCTCAGAGATGAAAAATCTCTACACAGGGTGAGATCTGAGAGTATAATTGTCACAAGAACATTGAGGAACATGCATTAGCTCATGGGCTAAATTTTAATGCTGTTGTATCATAGCACACATGCCTACAACTGGTAATTCTGCCAGCCAATATTGTAAACAAGAGCTTGAATTTCTGATTCAACCATGTTGTCTACTTGGTGGTAATCTAGCACGCCTAGGCCCCCACTCCCCATCCCCACACACACGGGACACAATATTGTTCCTCCTTTAATTATTAGATTATAATGAAAATGTTGTGTAATGTCTGTTCCAAAGTTCCATTTTATATTCAAGTAAATAGAACTGATTGACATTATGCTAGTGAACTGTGGTGCAAATATGATCGCTACAAATGGCATACCCAAATTTTTTAGTCGAGCCAGTTTCATTGATGTACTGCAATTCTGACAGCTACTTATAAGAATAAATATATTTTTTAAAAGGGATAACAATTACTTTGCTCTTCAAAATAAAGCACAGGACGCAATAGGACATTTTTGTAATTTCATTATGTAGGCAGTTTTATTGTCCACCCTATGGTGTCGCCACAGAGGTTTCAACTTTTACTGATCTACTAGCTGAAACGTTGTGTGGTTTCAGCAAAAAGATGCTACAATGTGGCCTTAAAACATTGTAAAACTTAACCATGTTTCTGAAAATTTTAATGTACCTACATAGTCAGATTTGTGAAAGGGAAAGTTTGTTTTATGTTTACCAATAATCGTCCTATGGTCCACAACTGTCTTATCAGACCTTCCCTACAAGAAGACCACATGTGGATGTATTGACTTGATCAGATCTTCTCTGTTGACAGTCAGCCCACGAAGAGGTCATCAACGTTGTATATCGCCTCTACTGATCATTAGCCCATGTGTGGGTCATCAGCTTTAGGTGCCAAGAGACAGCTAAACAGCTGGAAAAAATATGCAATAACATTTAAAATAAAGGATCAACAACTATAGCAAGTGACCTCTGCCTTGTATGTACACATTTCCTTTTTGTGATTTTCACTCTAGTTATTGGCAAAGTGTAAAAATGTAAAATAAATATATTGCTAAAATTAACTTCATATATGGCAAACAAAAATAATAGTGTTTTGGGGATAATTGTCCTTAAAGAGTCTGTTTTGTGGTCACGTAATTTTTTTGGAAGGCTTCAGACAATTCTGATTAATTTTTTTCATATTTTTTATGTATATACAATCAGTTGCCATCAACACAGACTGAGTGCAAAAAAGATGGCTTAGGACCATCTATTGATTGCAATGTAAATTATGCATAACAAGTTTCCCTTATTTTATATGCTACGTCTCTCTTTTAGAATCTGTTAGATTATTATAAGCAGTTTAAGATCTAGTCTGCCTTGTGCATAAGAAAATCATGCAAGGCCAATCAATATCTTCTTAAATAAACATGCAGAAGAATGTCATATAATGACTACAAATGTGCATGGTGTCATTCCACTATTTGGTGTGTTACCTGGAGCTTCAGCTTTCACTACCTATCCCTATATCCACACCAAGCACTTGCATCACCATGTGAATGTGGACCTTAAAGTGTATGTAAACCCTAATCCTAAGTGTATGTAAACACTATTTGATGTCCCAACATTCAGACCAAGCACTTGGTCACCATGTGAATGGGCAGCTTAAAGTGTATGTAAACCCTAATTAACCTCTCTTATTTGATCCATTTTGATCTGCTGAATACAACATTGAAAGTGTTTGATAAGTGCAAAAAATACCTGTTGAGCTTTCCAGAAATATTGTGAGCTGAAAACTTCTCAAGCTCTCTTCCTGTGCGCAAGGAGAGGTTATGGAGATGAGGAGAGGGGAGAATATGAAAAGGTCTGTATTCTTTGTAATCCATCAGAAATGAAGTAGGCAGGGCTGAGAACCCATGTTTGGGAATTCAGAACTATGTTTTCTTCGCAAAAAGGGAGGTAGGAAGATGATTGATTTCTGGCATATCATCGGTTATATTTCTGCACTTGTGGTATGTTTGGGGATAAAACTAGAAATGCACCGATACCAGTTTCTCGGTAACGAGTCTTGTTATTTATTTTTATTGGTACTCGCTGATAACGGCATCCCAAGGTAGCTGCCGTCTGGCTTAGTGATTGGTCAGAAAGCCAGGCAGCCCTGCAGTGTCACTATGCAGCTTTAAGCCGACTTCCCAGCCAATCAGGAAGCCGGGAGGTGGCTTATGACCCGCCGCCCAGCTTCCTGATTGGCCGGGAAGCCGGCTCCATGCTCTCTCGCGGCACTGCAGTTACGGTATCGGGGTATCGGAGCATTTTGGCGAGTACGAGTACCATTTTTCAAAAAGAAATCCTTGTAGTTCTTTATGGGGTATCAACTCTCTTTCCAGAACTTTAGATCCAATTATATTTAGATCAGGTGGTTAGAGAGGCTATGGAAGGCATTCTGGTGTACAACACCACTCTTGAACTTGTTTATCACTGTGTTTGTGGCTGCCATATTACTTGGCCATTATATGACCACACAGAACAATCATGAAATGTAATGACTTCTAAAACAGTATACTGGCAATAATATTATGGCTTACCGACCATGTTAAACAGCTGAATCAATATTGGGGGTTGAGGAACCATTTGGCGCCTCCACAACGTAAATTAATCCCGATGTAGAACATATGGTCTAAGGCATCTTTTCACCCAATTATTCTTTTCTGTTGTTCAGGGGTCCAGTTTTTTCCCTCTATGCACCAGGAATGTGTCCATGTGTACTGACCTCAAATATAAACCATTTCTGAAGGGGAGTCCTGTCATAAATATATGCTCTGTGAAGCTCATGATGTACAGTGTTTGTTGAGACTGGGTTACATTAGTGCTGATTTAATTGTGTAATCATTTTAGAGGTTATATCTTGCATTTAACAATTATCCTATTAAATGTCCATCTTTCACTGTCTGTGAGCATCAGACATGGTTCTTTTTTCCAATGCACATTGGCCATCTTTGCATATGCTGTCACTTTATAGACTGCTCCCCTTGGAACAATAAGGTGGAACGGTAGGCAAACAGCAAAATACATATTTGAAATGTGTGTACAGCTTTACCTAGCAAAAGATGTATAAATCTTTTCAACTAGTCCTGTGATTTGCTCAAGAAGGTGACATTGGTTAAGTTGTGTCAACTCTCTGCATCACTTCTGCTCATTGGACAATAAATTAACATCATGAGCTCTAAAGAGCTCCAAAAAAGAACCAAAATGAACTTTCTTTGCAATGTGGAGTACAAGAACACCTATAAATGCAGGTAAACATTGATATATTTATTTATTTCCCAACTATGCATTTAGGCGTTTGGCTGGAGAAACAAATTCAGATCTTTTTGGGCCAACATATCTACAAATCGGCCACCTCTTATGGTCTCTCTTTCAGATGTTCACACTGCCTCATATTGCTTACAAACCTTCCGTAACAAAAAGCTAATTGACACACCTCTTTAATAGTTGACATGCAATGTTATACTGACAATGCATTAAATTAATAGGACTTCTGCAGTTGTGTTTGAAACTGTGATATAGTTACTTCAAAGCTTAAATCCTTTTTCATGCTGCCGTTTCCATTATTGTGTCCACCCACTGTATTCTTGGCAGCACTTTACATAAAACATACAATCGGTCTCTGCCAGATGAAAGGTGACGAGTACCATCCAACCAAAAGAAAAAAAGATATCTTCTTGAATTTTATAAATGAAAAGGCTATAAAGCAACCAAGCTTTCAGCTTTTACCATACATGTGACCATCAACATCAGGCCACTAAGCAAATGTTATTGGAAGAAGAAACAACTACTGCCCAGGTTAAATTTTTGAAAAGATAATCTTAAAAAATAAAACAAAAATTGGTCAAATTTAGGCTAATTTACACCAACCGAGGAAAAAATGGCCTGATATGTGCAATTCATCCAATTATGGTCACATCACAAATGTACATCCTTTCAGCTCAAGCGACAAGGGCAATACCAACATCACAGCACTGTCCAAATGCATTTGTCCATCAATGAAAGAGGTTACCTAGAAGCACCTGGATACCTAACATGGTATGATTCAATAATTTAACTGTCAGGTACCAGTGGTATGCTTTCCTTACATGACACAATCATTAACAAACTGAATCTAGAACAATTTAACTTGGATCGTTATATTAATGTCAAAATGAAAGCAGTAGTAAGACCCTAAAAGACAATTGCTCTAAAAGGTAAACAATCCCTTTATGTTTGCACTGTACATTACAAGGAACAATTGCCTAATACAGATACATGCAAGAATGGGTTTCTTGTCTACATGAATCAGCCAGCAAATACAGAATGAATAAGCAAAAGATATGTATTAGCCAGCAACCTATTGTGTTTGCCAAGGGTGAGGTAGCACAATACCTCTTACCTCTTGTACCATAACCACAGTGATTTATTGTTAACAGTATAAATACATAGGACATAATCAAAAACTATTACTTATATACTCCTTTATTGCCTTCTGGATGATGTTCTATAAGTAAACCCGTCATTGGAGAAACAGGGGTGACCATTGCAAAGGTTTTCAATAAAATAGCAATTATTTTTGCTTAAAAAGGGCTAATTTGTAAAGGATAGCAGTAATGTAAGAGATATAGGGATCCCTACATAAGATACCTGTCAGCTATCGATGTATGTTCTTAGGTGTATTGTTTTTTGGGCAAAGATGGCTGCCTTTTTGAAAAATACTTTAAATTTAGTCTAACCATGCAATTGCTACCAGTTCTCTGAATATTAGACAAATGTACCTCTTCCAACCCACTAAAGTACACGCCCCAAAATAATTTTAGTGGCCTTGAGCTCTTGAACCTCAAATTTCCAGCGCTGTGGATATATTTTTTTGTGATAGCTTCAGCCTATCCTCACAAATGCCTACTTAAGTTGTTTGCATCATTGCTGTAAGCGTTTCTCATGCTTGCTAGATTGTTGGTAAATGTGCTCTTGCAGAGCCAACACATTGGAACGATGTGTACCCTGTAAAGAAACTGAATTCTGTGGAAATGTAACAATTGACTTAGCCATTTACCTGTTCAATAAATAATGCAATTAGACATAAAGATTTTACTATGCAAATTTGCAGTGAACGGCTACTTATCCATGCAGCTATTGGTAGATCAGAACAATGTCTTATGATATATTCATGAATATAGGTCAGTTGTCTGTGCACAGAGTGGTCAGACTACTTATATTATGTCGTCCAACCTTGCAGCTCTAACAGACTTCTATGACACATTATACAAACAATACTAGTTTCTTTGTACAATTCACAGGATTGCTCAATTTCAACTCAGCTATTAAAGCAACCACACCCTGAATCTTTCCCTCAACTCTGTAGATTATCAGATTAGGAGGATGTAGACAATACACGTCATTTGGTTCTCCTTGAAAAATTGTCACATTCTGTCCCACTAAAGTCAGTTTATTACCTCTACCTATTAAACTGACATTCCAGGCTAGAATGTGTGGACATGCTGTAGATGTTTATCATGACAGTCCTAGGAAGAAGCTTTTATTGCACAACCCCTAAAACTACGCACAGCTAAAAACAACTTCAAAAGTTCAACAGGTTTTTTTTTGAGGGGGCTAAATAAAGCACAACTACCAGAGCCTAGTAAACTATGCAAACTATGGGCACACACACACTAGAGGCAAAGCAGCTCAGTCTAAAATATACAACAATGCTCAAATGCAAGCAGCAATGTACAACAAAAGTATAAAATCCTTAAACATTCACTTTATATTAAGGTTTTTCCAAACATCCAGACCTCAATGAAGCTAAAAGGGGAATCACGTTCTGTGCTGTAAAGTTGATTTTAAGTCTACCACTCCCTTTCTATGACTACATAAGGGCACTTTAAAAATTCTTTTACATGAGCAAAACCATAAATTAAGAAGGCTGTATTTCCCTGGATAGCCAAGGAAGATTTGCAGGGACATAGAGACCCAGTGAAATTTACAGTAATGAAGCAATGCAAGTTCATCACAAGACAGATGCAGCTATATATTTACACCTATAGTGACACACACGTGTGCTAGTGAAGAGTGGGTTCCCCAGTGTGCATTCCTGCCTGTCCTCCCTCCTCCTCTCCCTCCTCCCCTTCTCAGACTACAGAACTGCTGTGAGTCACACTGCTCCCAAACCAACATTCCTGAAGGATTCTGGATAGAGGCCAGTACTTCCAGACACACCCAGAGCACAGCAATATACAGACAAGAGCCATAATATACAGAGCAGCAAGGAAACCAATTTACAAGCAGGAGCTTAGTCTCATCAGGAACAGAGAAATATACAGGGAGAAGAGAGAACTGTGGACAGAAGGCACCTAGTCCCTCAGTTCCAAAGAGCCTGAGTTGCCAAGAAGGTTTATGAGGGTGATGGAATGTTTTCCAGTGCAAATGTGTCCCATTGCAGGCTTTCATCGGCCTCAGCCCAGATTCATTTTCTTTTTTAGGCCAGAGATTTTCCAACATCTGTCTTTAGGAAAACCGCTAAAGGAGCAAAGTCATAGACTTTTCCACGTGTTTTTTTTTCAACTGAGAATAATTTCACCTTGGTTAGAACGTAAAACGTTTGACTTCAAGATCTGATTCCTGTATTAGTTACTGTGAAAGAAAACTTTTATGAGATGCTTTCCTGAAAACATTTTGGATTAGATCTACTCCAGTCCAAATCATCAGCCTTTCACAGCAATGTCACTTTTAGTAGAACGTATTCTGTTTTCCAACTTGAATATATTCTAGATCACAACTTCTCCAAAACCAGGTGAAAGAAAAACTTCCTCAGGCACTTTCACAGTGGGCACCGCACCCTTCCTCTGATTACAGCTCTGCACGCCTAGAACATTTCTCCCAATCAGAACAAGATGAGCCTCTCCCCTCCGAATGCAAACACAAAGTGCACCCCAAGATTTCTATCATTGCACCAATTAATATATTACAGAGCATATTCCTATATACCATAAAGACTACAGCACATCTTGTGCACAACTTCATAATGATACACGAACAGAAAACTTCATACATCTATTAAAAAAACTGCAACAATCTAAAGCAATGAATACTGCTAATCAAAATACTGGAAACAAAGTACAGATAACAGACACAATACTTTTGTTTTGCAGACCAGCTATACTGTAGCTGTTGGACAAAGGGTGGAGAGAGCAACTTTTTTCTATAATAATAATACTACTGCGTAGCAACTATAAATAAACAGTTAACACATCTCAGTACAGACCTTGGCTTGTATAACAACAGTAGCACACTAGTTCAACCAGTTTCTATTCTGCTATGAACTAAAACAGCTTCCCATCCTCCTCCTTATCAGAAAGTATTGAAGTTTATAAACGCTCTATATCTAAAGAGAGAAAGAGATAGAGAGTAATAGAATGTGTGTAAGAGAGAGTGAGGGAGAGAATGAGAGAGAGACAGGGGAGAGAGCGCAGTAGAAAGGAGAGAGAGAGAGAGAAAGAAAAAAGAAAGGGAGGGAGGGAGAAAGAGGTAATTCATTTGATCAACAAGTGGCCTCTCATTCCAAAATCTCCAGCAGAAGAGGGTGTGGTGCCTGCGTTGTAGTAGCCAGGGAATTCCATCCAAAAGCAAACAGCAATAATGCAAAGCCTGAAATGTCTAATGGGGCATACAATGAAGTGAGAAGAGAATATACAGTACACCTATATGTACATACAGCACCCCTAGAAGTAGACTACAGTGGAAGCAGTGTATACATCCCCACGTTTTGCATAGCTGCTTCCACATGCCTATACAAACCCAGCAGAATCTACAGCTAGAGAAGAGCACTGGATGTGCACAGAGGTGATCCAGGCTGGGAAGGTGCATACGTGTATTGCGCTACAGGCACATAGAACGTGTCTCTACACATCATGTATATGATCAGCATTTGAGGGATATCGCATTACAATCAGCCATATTCAACAATAACTAGAACAACTTATAACTCACATGGTCACATAAAACAAATTACAGCCTTCCAAATAACTAAACCCTCCTGTGTACCAAGTATTACGCACAAGAAAAGTTTGCCAAGTCCAGCTAAAACTACAAGCAATAAAAGTCTAGAAGAGAGAATACGGTGCAGAGAGGACTCTCAGTGCATGCAGAAAGTACATGAGAGGTCTGTATGTGATCAATTTGCAGTTAATGTAATTACCTGTGTGGTCCTGTGCTGGCACAATACGTGCAGGGAGCCAGCGGCTCTGGTCTGCCTTGGGTAAGCAGAGCTAAGTGATCAGCACAAGCAGGGCAGGGCTGCTATACAGAAAAGTCTGGGTGTGTCCGTGTCCAATCCTGGAGAGTAGGCTGAACTTGCCCTGCCCAGGGCTAGGAGTATGCTGAATGACTGTATACACACACTGGTATCCGTACACAGCACGCAGGCTGCCTACCTGATTGTCTGCCTTATCCCAACCCAGGCACTGCATGCAGAGGTGACACTGCTATTGTATGTAGATGGAACGATACCATGTTCTAGGCTGAACATTGATTTAAAGTACACTATTTTCTTATTTGTGTATCACTCGGCTGTAGATCCTCAAATCATCTCTGAATTAATGCCGACACTGTCCTCCCTTCTGGAGGGTGGCTACTTTTGTTCTCCATGGTCCCTCTGTGTGTTGTAAAGTAGTCACCGCTCCAAAGATCACTCCCGGGATGAACTACAACCTCAACAGAAATTAGTAAACTAATGTGAGATTGTCCATCACAGGAGCAAGCTTGGAACGGTGACTACTTTACAACACACATGGGGACCATGGAGAATAAACGTAGCCACTCTCCAGAGTCCAGAAGGAAGGACAGTGTCAGCACCAATTCAGAGATGATTTGAGAATCTACAGCTGAGTGATACACAAATAAAGCTACAGTTTTGTCAATAGGATACTTGAATGCTGAAAGATTTAGGCTGGGTTCACACCTGGGCGTACGGAATATGCGCGTTTGCCGCGCGTTTTACCGCGATTTGCGGTAAAAGAAACAAACACGCGTTTACGAGGGCTAACCGGCTGTATCCTAATGGATACGTGCGGCAAATACGCCCGAAAGAAGCTCCTGTACTTCTTTGGGCGCAGGGCGTTTTTCAGCGTGTTCCTACGTGCTGTAAAGCGCCCAGGTAGGAACCATGCCAATAGGCAATCATTGTTTTTCACATGTTAAGCGCTTTACAGCGCCTAGAAACGCGCTATAAAAACGCCCAGGTGTGAACCGTGCCTTAAAGGAGAACTATGAGGTGAGTGATTTGCACTCATAGTTAGAGCCGACCTGTGACAAAGAAGCTGTCACAGGTCGGCTCTATCGATCGGGAAGTGAGTATAAACATGCACCGATCCACTCACTTCCCAAATGTCTCCCTGCAGTGAGCGGTGACCGTCAGTCACTGCTCCCCGCCAGGCCAGCGCTACCGCAAGGCAAGTGAGGCGGCCGCCTGAGGTCGCTGCAGGGTGAGGACGGAAAAAACAGGGCATTTTGACAAGTACTTGTAATTGTCAAAATGCCCCGATGTTTGCGCTGTTTTTTTTTTATCACTTACCTTCGGTGCGGGAGAGCAGCGGCGAGTCAGCGCTGGTCCAGTGGGAGAAGCTCCAGGTGGGGTCCTAATTTAGCTGGCCGGCGACTGCCAGAGGATCCCAACACGCGTGGCACCTCAGGCAGTCGCCGGCCAGCTAAATTAGGACCCCACCTGGAGCTCCTCCACCGGACCAGCGCTGACTCGCCGCTGCTCTCTCCCGCCGAAGGTAAGTGAAAAAAAAACATAGCGCAAACATCGGGGCATTTTGACAAGTACAAGTACTTGTCCAAATGCCCTGTTTTTACAGGGGGTTGGGGGGCGGGCCTCAAAAATACACCTTGCCTACCTTGCCTAGAATCCTAGGCAAGGTAGGGGTTCCTCCCTCCCCTCTCTGATCCTCCAGAGCTGAGTGCAGGAATGAATTGGGAGGGGGCAGGCACAGCTGGCTCTGCCTCTAGATAGGCAGAGCCTGCTGTCACTCACGCAGCTGGGTGGATCTTGGCAGTATTGTTGGGATCTGTCCCGGCTGCGGCACTCTCAGTATATTGGGGCAATAGCCTGCTATATACTGAGCTTTGGGTCACGGGAGGACGTTAGAATATGTCCTCCTGTGACCCTAAAGAGAACTATGGGGAAAAGCCTTACCCCATAGTTCTCTTTTAACTCCTACATATAGTGTAGCTTTGACTACAACTTCATTTCACTTTAAAGCCTATCTCAAAGTAAAAAGAAAAACACCAAAGCTAATGCTAATGTCTAGGGGGATGTGTGAAGGTCTGATTACATGATCCCCACTGAACCCCTGGAACTTGGTGCTTACTTCTCTCCCCTGCACACAGCGCCCTCCATTGTAATGCAGGGCTATGGGTCTAGCATTAGATGTGATGATGTCATCGGCGGCTTTCCAAGTAGAGGGGGTAAGAAGCTAGCTGCAGGTGCTGGTCTTGGAGCCTGGAGGAGGGGGGGAATCAGGTAAAAGTGCGGTACACTGCCCCTCCAGGTTAAAAAGCAGCTAACCCTTGCAGTGTGGGGCCAGCTCCAAAGCAAGGGTATTTTTATTTTTACCTGGAGATAGGCTTTTAAAGTGTATTTCCATCTTTCGCCCCTTTCACACAGTCCGTTCTGATCAGCAAGCATCCCTGCTGATCAGAGAAGAACGGAACAGATTTCACGCTGGTGACATCTGTGTCTCTTCAGTGTTTTCTTCCTTCTTGTGAAAGAGGAAAACCCTGAGCTATAGGGACCCATGTTAGATCTATAGGGAGTCGGAAGTAAGCGGAAATGTTTAAATCAGATAACCTCCAATGATTAGATGTAAACAGAGCAGTCAGCTCCATGTCTCAGTTTGCTGCTTCCCTGAACTTCCAAGTAAAGGGGTGTAAGCCCTAATTACATCACTTAAATGCTGTACTGGGGACAGCACATGCTCCAGCTGCCAATTACTCACGTTAGAAGAAAGAGAAGCAAGGGAATGACTTTATGCCATATGGATGCAAGTTACAGAAGGAGAGGAGTACGTAGTGCCAACAAGAATGTGCACGCCAAACTGTCTCCTATTGAACCCTGTAAGGCGAAGGAGCCACCGGAAAACATTAAACAGGCAAGAGAGCATCTCACATGGGGAAAGCAAATCAACCACAGCAATGGACATACAGCAGTCATGGTAACTGCTGAGGTTTGCAGAACTATATGCTTTAAAATTTTCTCTGTTTCCTGCTGAAATAGCCAAAATTCGATCCATGGGTGGCTATGTTGGCACCACCTATCTGAACATTTCTTACTTGACTTTTGTCGACGGAGCTGGGTGGAAAATTGTTGGCTGAGCAGGGACTGCAGCCACACAGCAGTCACTGTTCAAGTATTCTGACAGCCGCAGGTACTGGCTATCTGAATACAATAGCCAGAAGACGCAATCCCCCTGTTTATCTATGCTGTTTAGCGAGTCAAACTTTACGGTGTGTAGCCAGCTTTAGAATAGATGAAGAGTGCATGAACATACAATGTACCACCCAAGCTTTGAGGTCATGGATGTGCAGAACTGTCTGTCCCTTTGTTAGGACAGACAGTTCTGCACATCTAGTTTACAACTAATGGGATCTGCCAGCACAGTACTGACAGGGTTAATTATGGCAAACATAACTGCCCATCCCCCTCCTTAACATTACATACAAGGGGAAAGCTAACTAAGATTTTCAGCAAATAAAAAGGGAGCAGCAACCTTTAAATACTTTGTTAAAGTGATATTAAACCTTTGTGGTTTTTAACTTTTTATACAGATTTTGCAATTCATTTCGTATAAAGTTGCTTTTCTTGAAGGTCCTTTGGTTGTTCCCCAAATCACTCCCCTCTCCCTCTTGTTGCGGGTGTTTCCTCCAGCTGGCCGGGTGCTGAGGAGACATCCGTGTGGGCTGTGACTACGCTTGACTGTGTGCGTCCATAGACATACATAGCCTGTGGTAAGTCATGCCCCTGGCTCTCTCCGCCACTCAGTCTGACTGACAGCAGAAGAAGCCTATGGCACCTCTACCCTCAGCACCCTCCCCCACAACCAGGAACTTCGGGGAATAGCAATATCTTCCTCGACCCGGCGGAGGTGGCAAGCAGCCAGAGGTAAGTATTTGGGGACAGGGTGACATGGAAAGGTGCTGGGTGTTTTTTACCTCACTGTAGAGAATGCATTAAGGTAAAAACGCCTAACCCATGGTACTACTATGAAGCTATGCTATGTGAACTTGTAACAAATATAAAGTAGGTGTTATCCCCATTTGACTGCATACGTGGAAATACATTGAAATGTTTACCAATTACCTCCTTGCATACTGTTTACCAAGTGCCTGTGAATGTCTGCAACAATGGCTTCAATAAACATTGTTTACATACCTTCAGTGACAATGGGATTAATGAATGCCGGTTTTTCTTTGTAAATTTTTAGTTATCAATTTGCATTCAAGATTTGACCTCCAAAAGAGCTTTGTGATGAAAGCTCTTTCCTTAAAAAGAAACTTAACCCTTATCTTTAAAATGACAATAAACTTTAGAAATGTTTCGTAATGGCAATCTACAAGCAGATACTTATAGATAATTGCCGGCTTTTTATTCTTTGCAAATCTTATTTTTCTTTTCCTCCCCAGTCTTCTTACAGTGGCCATTTTTACTAAGGGCAGGCTAATATATCTTCCTTTACTTCCTGGAACTCTGGCACATGTGACCAGGACATGTGACCATGCACATCATCTCAGGGGAGGAAAATGCCTTTGCCTGAGATTTCCCAAGATTTTGCTGTTTACAGATGAGATTTCCCAGCAATGCACGGTAAGGACCTTGACCTCAATTGATGTGGCAGCACAGTTTGGCCAAAGACACTGTGCAGCGAAGCAGCAGCACGCCGATGAGGTCATCTCTCTAACACCATCTGTTAGCATATTCTCAGTCAGCACGTGTGATACAACAGAACCTAATTCATTCCTAGTGTTGCCCCTCCTCTCTTAATCTAAGTGATGTTGTGCAGGGGATTACAGGATGTTGCAGATTCAGACAGGTACATATTTACGGTAATATTACAAACTGAATTCCTTACTGCAATAATATGTGTTTATATGCTGCTATGCAGATCATGACAGGGGTCCGATATGAAGATATTCAGCTACTTGTACAGGTTGCATTTCAAAATGCTTTTTATAGCATTTTAATGAACACCACACAGTAAATGCATCAATTGGTGCTTTTTATATTGGCTTGTTCAGCTTTGAGCCCTTCCCTTTTTTTTTTTTCCACAGCGTCAGTGGAGGTTTCTCTTTACGTTATGGGCCCAAAGTGAGGATTAGGAGATGAAAAGTTGGGGGCAGAAACCACCCCCAAGTTAGTGCATTACAGGGCATTTACAGGGCAAATACAATAAAGGGGAGTTAATCTAAGTTAATTATGAATAATGTTGATGTACTCTTTTTTGAATTTAAAGAAAATACAGGAGGAAAAAATTAGTAACAAATATGAACAGAAAAGAAGGAAATACACCAATGGCCTGTTGACACCAACTGCACTGCATCAGAATGCATGCATTTTTTATGCACTGAGGTGTTGCAGCACCTTGAGTTTGGCTGTCCTTTTACATTGAATGGGCTACAATGCACCTCACGGCACTAAAAGGCAATGTTTGCTGTGCTTTTTTTTTTGCAACGCAGCAAACTATAGTGTGCATGGTGTTGCAGCACAGGTGCGCTATTGGGGTGCCATTAAAAAATGAATGACACTGCACAGCGCCAGTAGACATACATGCATTACCTTGGATTGCTGCACATGTTTACATGCGTTACCACACTACCCCTAAAGTACAGATGTTATTGTGCAGCCATTTATACATGTCAGGGGGCCACATTTGAGGCCCTTTATTTGAACCCTTCCCAACTCTGTGCAGGCAAAAAATTGTCTATAAACACACTTTAATAGTTGATGGAAAACAGCAAATGAATCTAGTTTGTAGATGGTAGTTTGATCACCACCCTGAACTAATAGAAGTCTTCACGTGGTACTATCCATTCATTTATGTTGGTCATTGTTTTATGGGTATTAAATCTTTAATTCCTTTCTGCTGAAGGATTCTCATTAGATACAATGTTGTTTTGTTTATGCCATTAAGAAGCTGAATCTGCAGAAACCTGGCTGGCATCCCAGAATGAAACTATATGTAGTACATATGACACAAAATATACTGTTTTCTGCTGTCTGATGTCTTACTCATGTCTGTAGTCTTCTTTTAGATGTCTTTCCCGATTATTTCATTTCCTTCTGGGTATTCTAAATAGGTTTATACCTGTCAGGGTATTTTGATTTCACTGTCTGCATGATGTACTTTCATTAGGATCCCATTACAACCATTTGTAAATGTGGGTAATACTTTCTAGCTGCGCATCGTAAAGCTAAAGTTTAATCTGCTTATATTTTGCTTCCCTGGTTCCTCATTTCCTCTCATTAACATGATAATGACATTTTTATATAAAACCTTTCCTATTTCATGACATATTTTATGTTAAACCCATTGATGTCATAATTGGGTCTCTGCCGTCTCTATGATCATGGCTGGTAGGAGGACCAGCAGAGAGCTGTACATAGCTTCCTGAAACATCACAGCACCCTGCCTCACTACGTTTCTCAAGAGCCCTCAGTCCAGATGCAAGCAGTGGGCTTCTTCTTGGGAGCAGCTATGCAAATACTAAAATGTCTTGATGGGTGGATGTCAATCCAGAGGCATAGGCATTCCTAGACAGGCTGAATTTAAATGCAGACTATCCTAGGTAATGCCCACGTGCTGAGCCTTCATGATTGAAAGAACTGAAAGGGGCGGTCCAGGTAAAGTAGGACTGGGAAGGAAACAGCTAGATGGTGGTGGATGTCCTCCGGCCAGGAAATAAGTTATGTCCTATCTGACACTGTGAGAAGCTCAAAATATTTCATTCAGTCTTATCTCCAGCCATCCTAATATAAATGAATAAAAGCTGACCATTGTAAACATCCCTGTCAGTGTTAAATGGTTAATACCAAACCTCTCTCTGCCACTTTTGATGGACAGCTTGGCCTGTTAAAGGAAGTTGGAATAGAACAGACTGACTGGGTCCCCAGATGAAAATAAAGGAAAAAAGTCTATAAAAACAAAACTAATGTAGCCATCACATCTAAGGATCGGCACACTATCAAATATTACATTATTCATTATTATTACAACGAAAAATTGACAAACGTTTTCAACTAAAGTGATGGAAAAATGTTTCTCGATTCTTATTTGAACTAATGATATTCTAACTTTGAATGTGGTTTCCCGGCCAGGAAAATTATTGTAATATGCATGTGCATGGAAAACTTGAATCCGGAAGTAGAACTTTCGTTACCACAGATATTTGTTCACATAAACTATCCTGAAATTGAACACTAGAATTAGACACATGACAGCATGACAACTGAGCAGAAATCATGTGGAATTTGGCGAGTACGTGATGGTACCATCCAATGCTCTGACAAGCGATGTTTCTGAATTCCCATGCAAGGGTTTGAATGAAATTCTACTGGTGTATGGCCAGTTTTAGTTTCCACTGACTCTGACTGCTAGTCTCAGGAGATTCTGAGTGAGATTCGGTGAGGTCATTGTTGTGCTGGTCACTCCTTGCTAGAGGCTTTGACATGAGGAAGCAAAGACCTGCCTCTACCAAGATGGCTGCCTCCACACAAAGACACAGTGCAGAACAAAGCATGGTAAGAAAAAAAAAAAATCAGCTGCAGGGAGGCCACAGGCACTTATCCTGTATGGAGCTGTGTGTGCTTATCCTGCAGTGGATCATACATAACTCTGATCAAGATGAAAGTGTATATCAAGTTACAAAAAACACAAAAACATATGCAGCACTTCTCTGTAATACATGTACATTCGACTGTGTTTTATCCCTTTTAAGACCTTGCAATTACAGAAAAATGGGGATCTGTCAGAAACACACTAAGCTCACAACCTTTTGTGGCAACACAGCTTTTTTGTAAACTGAGTGGTGTCAGCCCTGCCCAGTATCTTTTGCTCAGCCACTGCCACTCTCAAATCCCTACAACATAAAGTCTAATTATTCTGTAGTCCAAGATAAGAAATAGGAGTGCTCTTTGAGATAATGCAGACATTCCGCAGAGGATGCAGGACAGCTCTGAATTTCTGACAAGATCAACATTTTTTTTCCACTTATCAAATGGATATAACAAAATGTTTACAATGGTATATTTAACAAACCAAAAGGGAGCAAATAATAGAAGTTCATTGTTAGGGTTTACATAAACTTGAAGTGAACCTTCTAAATTTAGCACAGTTACTCGGTTTACTAGATAGCTTTGAATGATTCCACTTCTTGCCTAGAATTGCTCTGGGCAACTCACATTACAATAGCTGGTTCACATACTTTCCAGGTTGGCAGATTTGCTATTGGTAATGCTTTTCTACTCTTCTCCTTTTCGTAAATGTATCCTGTAATCCGATTATTATTGTGCAGATGTAAGACCAGAAGGATATGTAATGTATTCCTTAATGGGTGAGTTTTCCACTAAATATAAAATGATGCGGCACAACTAAGCAGTATGTGCAAGCCTGAGTCCTAATCAGTCCATGTGCTTCAACTTGTTATATTTTTTTCATCTCTAATCTCCTGCTGAAACTTATTAAACTTTAATATCCTGTACAGAATATTTTTGTGTTTACAGTTCATTGGAGTAAACCGCGAGATCCACACAGCATTTGTATATCTGAAAAATATCCTTAAAAATATTTATCAACTGAACAATAAAGACAGTGCTGGGTTTAAACCTTGTTCACATGGACGGCAAGGGGGCGGTAAGACCAGGTGGTTGATCTGCAGTTGATTCCACTGTCCTGGTTGCCTGCCGTAATGTTCGCATTTTGGCCGTATGGTGCTGTATATATTGCCACGGCTGCAATGCTTTGCATTGTGGTGCAGCAAAAATATACAGCATATGTTGCATTTGGCAGGCAGTGCTGCTCGTCAGGTGCGACCATTGCAATGACTGAGACGACACCACAACCACGTGTATTCGGTTGCGGTGCGGTACTGCAGTAGAAAAACCCCTTTGGGATAAATAAAAAACTGCATTCAGGAGGCGTCAGTATTGCCTTCTGAACGCTGGGCAGCTGCTGCTCCACCACCCTCTGAAAAGCGATCCACCGTGGATCACTTTTCAGGGGACGGTGTTGGCTGCCGCCCGTGTGAATGAGGTCTAAAGGGTCAGGCCAACACAAAAAAAAATATTTGGGGAGTCTTCTGAGTTTGTTTAATCTTTTATGGACTCCAGTGAAGAGGAGATCTACCCTGCCAGGTGTTCCTCTTTTCGCCATGGAGTTGGGGTATTCCCACCCACTTTGAGATATTTCTATTACCGTTGCATTCTGTATAAAATAATTAAAAATGTCATCAGGGAGTGTGGGACCTCCATGCAACGAGCTCACACTGGCTGTGGGAGGTGTGCAGACTGGAAAACCCAAACACAGAGATCTCACCAAAGGGAATAAGAAACTACTTGGTGGTTTTAACCATCCAGCATCTATTAAAAACAAAAATATCAGTTTTTTGGGAATTGACGCTTTAAAAGTGGTTTTCGCCACTTAGCTGCAAGTATCTGGTTTTCAGTCATACCTTCACTAAATTAGTTGTCATCTCTTGATAAGAAATTCCACAATAAAATTTACAGATTTTCTCAACTTTTCCTTGCATGGTGAATTTTTGAGAGTCAACCAGTTAGGAAGCAATAAGGTTACATTATCTATATCTATATAAAGAGCAAAAAAGAGCTTCACCACTCCATCCAACACCAGTTTCTGACACCCAGGTGAAAATCCACTTTGCAAAAAATACCCAATCATGTGCAAGGATTTAAAAAAAAAACATTTTGTTGCACATGATTGAATAATGGATGTAAGCAGATCTACTCCTTTTTCACTAAGCCCTCATTCACACTAGAAACGGCCGACACGTACAGCTCCGTGCTTCATGCACAGCGTATCGGGCAGCTCCCTGGAAGGACAGGTGCTGCGTGTGATTAGTACGCAGCCCCTGTCCTTCTCTATGGGACTACGCCGCCCTACACTGACGTGCCCTGCATGTCCGTGCGGATGTGGGTGTCCGTACTCGTACGCGGACAGGATGGATCCTATCTGCGCCCGAGCCGGGACACCCGCACCAGTACGGACCTGCACTTAGGGTGAGCGTAGGGTGGCACACGGCCACATAGTCCCATAGAGAAAGACAGGGGCTACATACTAATCACACGCAGCACCTGTTCTTCCCAGGAGCTGCCCGATACGGCCGTGCACGCAGCACAGAGCTGTACGTGCTGGCCGTTTCTAGTGTGAATGAGGGCTAAGGGAAAATTCCCTTGCAAAGTGAGCAGCCTATTTGCCTTTAGCAAATCAACCCCCAAGAATCAATATCCTGAACACACTGCATTATCAGACTCCTCCTATATTTCAGAGGCACCATTGAGGTTTACAGTCCAAACTCTCCCCCACCATGAACCTGCAGTTTGTCTGGTCAGTTGCCACAAAGTACTCAGGACTTCAGGGATGGGCTTAAATTATATCTAAGGCCAAAACCTTTCTTGTTTCCATTTTGGATCGTGTAGGGCCTTGGTTCTCAACTTGTTGGTCGTGACCCCATGTTCAGTATGTCACCGCATACCTTTAACTTTTCTAGGTCAGAGGCTCCTCTGCCTCCCCCTAGCACAGCACTTTCAGTTCTCTCGCAATCAGTCATTCAAAATATGCTACCCAACAGTATCACCGAGTATCAGCTTGAGGTGGGATGGGATGGGGCCATGGCCGTGAAGAAGCTCCATCCATACATGCATTGCTTACAGCTATCCTATAGAGGTGCCTGGACCGAAGTGATGTCACATTCTGGCTCCCAGCACCTCTACAGGGCGTGCAAGGGAGTTATACAAGCAATGCACATATGAATGGAGCTCCATCACAGCACAGCAACCCACACTGGCCCTCAGGCTGAGGATCTACTTCAGTTCTCGTAAGGTAGGGAGACTGGGTGGGCCTTAAAAAAAAATTAAATTAAAACATTTTTGGAGTGTGTATGTGAGATTGTGTTTGTGGTTGTGTATGTATGTCAGTGTTTTTGGAGGGCCTGTTCACACTAGTACAGTGCGTTAATCGCATAGTAACACATTGTACCATGCAATGACACCTACCGTGCAATCTGGTGTGGGAGTTGTGTTGCGTTGCCATTCATTTGAATGGTACCCCAAATGCACCCCCCCACCCACAGTTTGTACGCCTGCACCGGAATGCCATGCGATTCATTGCAGTGTGACTTGGGTCCCGACTTAATGACCAAGGACAAATATGGGTCCTGAGGTTACACAAGTTGAGAACCACTGGTGTAGGGAATGGTTTGCTATCTGCATCCCTTTTGCAAAATTTCCCTGGACTTCCTGTCCTGTTGAAACAACAAGTGAATGGAAATCTCTCCAATGTGAGGGAAACTTTCTCTTAGATAGTTCTTATTGGAAGATTTCTGTTCTCGTGACAACTCAGAGTTTTAGATGTTCCTTCTAAAAAAAAAGACAGGGCAGGTAAATATATACCTTGATTAAAAGATAATACTATTAAAATAAGCCGCAGTTCAGGAGAAGATAGCAGAGATGGCACCCTTGGGGCCTATCAGTGTCTATCATCAGTTTCTATTACAGGATGATAGAAAACACATCTGAAAGTGCTAAAAACACTAATAGGGTTATCTATGAAACATGAATATTGTGTCTGTAATCTAGTTGACATCAGTTAATTTGAGGTTTTGGACTCCTACCTCCTGATCTGGAGCACTTACAGTTGTGTGAAAAAGTGTTGGCCCCCTTCCTGATTTTTCATTGTTTTGCACGTTTGTCACACTTTAATGTTTCAGATCATCAAACAAATTTAAATAATAGTCAAAGATAACACAAGTAAACATAGCATGCAGTTTTTAAAAGGAAGGTTTTTATTATTAAGGGAAAACAAAATCCAAACCCACAGGGCCCCGTGTGAAAAAGTGTTTGCCCCCCTATTAAAACATAACTTAACTCTGGTTTATCACACCTGAGTTCAATTTCTCTAGCCACACCCAGGCCTGATTACTGCCACACCTGTTTGCAAATCAAGAAATCACTTAAATAAGACTTGACTGACAAAGTGAAGTAGACCAAAAGATCCTCAAAAGCTACACATCCTGCCGAGATCCAAAGAAATCCAGGAACAATGAGAAAGAAAGTAATTGAGATCTATCAGTCTGGAAAAGGTTATAAAGCCATTTCTAAAGCTTTGGGACTCCAGCAAACCACAGTGAGAGCCATTATCCACAAATGGTCGAAAACATGGAACAGTGGTGAACCTTCCCAGGAGTGGGCGGCCAACCAAAATTACCCCAAGAGCACAGCAACGACTCATCCAAGAGGTCACAAAAGACCCCACAACAACATCCAAAGAACTGCAGGCCTCACTTGCCTCAGTTCAGGTCAGTGTTCATGACTCCACCATAATAAAGAGACTGGGCAAAAATGGCCCGCATGGCAGAGTTCCAAGACGAAAACCGCTGCTGAGCAAAAAGAACATATAAGCTCGTCTTATTTATGCCAGAAACCATCTTGATGATCCCCAAGACTTTTGGGAAAATACTCTGTGGTCTGACGAGACAAAAGTTGAACTTTTTGGAAGGTGTGTGTCTTATTACATCTGGCGTAAGAGTAACACCGCAATTCAGAAAAAGAACATGATACCAACAGTAAAATATGGTGGTGGTAGTGTGATGGTCTAAGGCTGTTTTGCTGCTTCAGGACCTGGAAGACTTGCTGTGAGTAATGGAACCATGAATTCTGTTGCCTACCAAAAAATCCTGAAGGATAATGTGCGGCCATCTGTTCGTGACCTCAAGCTGAAGCGAACTTGGGTTCTGCAGCAGGACAATGATCCAAAAACACACCAGCAAGTCCACCTCTGAATGGCTGAAGAAAAACAAAATGAAGAATTTGGAGTGGCCTAGTCAAAGTCCTGACCTGAATCCTATTGAGATGCTGTGGCATGACCTTAAAAAGGCGGTTCATGCTCGAAAATCTTCCAATGTGGCTGAATTACAACAATTCTGCAAAGATGAGTGGACCAAAATTCCTGCACAGCGCTGTAACAGACTCATTACGAGTTATCGCAAACGCTTGATTGCAGTTCTTGCTGCTAAGGGTGGCCCAACCAGTTATTAGGTTTAGGGGGCAAACACTTTTTCACACAGGGCCATGTGGTTTGGATTTTGTTTTCCCTTAATAATAAAAACCTTCCTTTAAAAACTGCATGTTTTGTTTACTTGTGTTATCTTTGACTAATATTTAAATTTGTTTGATGATCTGAAACATTAAAGTGTGACAAACGTGCAAAACAATGAAAAATCAGGAAGGGGGACAACACTTTTTCACACAACTGTATTTGAGCAATCCAAACCTAACAGGACTTACAACCCCCACCACTTTATCTAAAATCTGAAAAAATTAATAGTCATAACATTGGCTTTATCAGAAGTTAGATTGTTGAAAACCTACAGCCTACCTGAAGGAATTCCTTTCTGCCTTGCCTGCCACAAACACAGATTTCAGATCTATTGAGATTAAAATGTCTTGCATATTAATATATATCATTTTGCCTGTTGCTTTACATCTAGACCCATGCATAGCTCTGTTGCCTGCCCTAACATTCCAAATATCTCACCTGTGGCGGTGCATGGCAATGCCACGGTGGAGTATGGCAACTTTGGCGCCCAGGACTCACAGCCAGAGTGGCTGAGAATTTCCACAATGTGAATACCTTTGCAGAGGAGGAACTGGCTTTTCAATTCCTTCCAGGTTTTCCAGACTATAGTGGGATGGAATCTCTAGTCCCGGGGCCAGGTGTTGCCAATGTCCAGTATAGCTGGATCAGGTGGCTGAGAGAAGCCTTATTAGGCGCCCAGTGCTCAGAGTTGGAGAGTTGTGGGTGTGCTGTAGGCACACGGCTACAGTCAGACGCTGCTGCGTGCGTGAGCACAGGTGACACAGCCAGGAAGGCTGTACAGGTCCAGAGGGTTGGTGACCCTGAGATCCCTGTCAGGGAAATAGAGAGGGACAGTGACCCAGAAAGGTGAATACCAAAAGTCTTGGAGCTAAGGGAAGCTGCTGAGGACGGTATATCCAGGGAAAGTCCTGGGACTATAACACTGCGAGTGTATGGGACAGCCAGATGTCGGTGAGACCAAAACATGATGTGTTAATGAGAGTCCAATGAACTGTTATGCTTCGTTTATGCTGAAGAAAAGCAAGTTATGTTGTGACGTTCATGGACTGTTGAACTTTTGATGAATAAAGACTGTCCTTTTATGTTAAAGTCGGCTTCAGGAGTGGTCACTTAGCGCTCACCATTGTGCTATATTCCCCAAACTATCACACACCCTTTACTCATCTTTGGCCATATGCCCCAGCAATCACAATATAAGCAATGTACAACAGGACAAAGATGAAGTGAACACACAATGTTTTGATGGTGTATGTATATTATATTACATAAACTATTGAGTTAACTCGAGAGTTAACAACATAAATAGGAAAAAGGGAGAGCTGTTTTGGTGTTTCCATGATCTGTGAAATTGCCTCCTCCTGACTTGCCCCACCTCTACTCACAAGCTCTCTGCATACCCTCTTTAGCAACAATTGGTCTATTATTCCACTAAACACGCTGTTGGAAACATTCAGGGGGAAAGTACAAATCCAAATGCTGTTTTATGCGCCCTTAGAACAGCATGTGCTATCACTGGAATGTATGTAAGCAGCTACTGCTGCTTTCACACTCTGTCTCCCTGTGACAGCGCTGTGAGATTGAACATCTAAGGGAAGTGGTGCTGACAGATAAGAGGGTCTGCTTGTGATTGTTGGAGTGGCCTACCGCTCTCACAGTACCTAAGCTCTTCCATGTTAATGGTGAGCAATGCATTTAGAAGATGATCAAAGTGATTTGTGTCCTAACAACAGAAAGTAAAGCTGGCCACACACTTTAAGGTTTATCTAGTTCTGCCCTGCAGGCTGAACGAGAGAAAATCACTCGGTTCCCCCATCTTACACTAGTCAATGTTCGGCTTACAATTTTTCAACCAGCTCCTTCAACAAAAACAAATTGAAAAACCAACTACCGTTGATTCGGGCGGCACTGGTAGGGCCACCCACAGATCAAATTTTGTTTGATTTGCAGGAAATGGCTAAAACCTTATCCATGTATGGCCAGCTTATTGTCCTAGGATAGGGACCTAGATGCTAGGAGATCTGTCATTATGTGCATCACACTCTTGGATAACTCTGTCATTCCTAGAACAGGCACAGCTTTACCCAGCTAGGACTGTTAACTGGATGTATGCATGTTACACAGCCATTCCATCCAAAATTGATATTTTAGCTGTAGAGGAAGTCTGGTGGTCCGAGTCAGCCCTAATATCCCAGTATAGTGGGATAGGGTAAGTGAGAACCCCTCACAGCCACATGGAGGTAAAGACTCAGGAACTCAAGCACCACAGTTATCTCATCTATAAAGTTCCTATGAGAAATAAAGAGAAACTGATAGGTGGGTTGATTTTAGAATCTACCAAAAACTGAAATATCCGTTTTGTGTGGACAGACCTTGTAATACTAAGTATGACAGGCAAGTTATAAATGTTATATTGCTGATTACATAGATTACACCTTCTGTAAAAGGTTCCCACCACCACTGAACTCTATTGTGATGCTGAGAGATCGTCTACTGAAGTCTACACCGAAACTGACACATTCAGTGGAATGTTGATCTTCAGGGTCGTCAACCGCTCTCACTGGGTTCTCCTGCTGACCTCCAAAACACTGTATTCTGTATTAGGGGGTGGTCAGTAGTAGAAACTACTGAGAGCTGTTGGGGACCCAGGAGATTGACACTTCTGAAAGAGTGTAAACTTCAGTATAAACTTTAGCAGATTTCTCAACATCAGAGTGGATTTCAGTGGTGTGGGCAGCAGGAAAGTTAAAAGAAAACTATGGGGGAACCTTTTTTTACATAGTTCTCTTTAGGGTCACGGGAGGACATATACTAATGCTCTCCCGGGACCCAAAACTCAGTATAGAGGGCTATAGCCTGCTGAAAGCTGAGAGCGCCACAGCCAGGACGGATCCCAACAATACTATCAAGCTCCACCCTGCTGGCTGATTGACGACAGGCTCTGCCTATCTAGTGGCAGTCTGTCGCTCCAGTCAGCGCTGGAGGATTGGAAAGGGGGGGATCCCTTTGGGGAAAGGTGACTGACAGTCAGCGCTCTCTGCAGGGAGATGATTGGGAAGTGAGCGAGCAACGGTATGTTCTCGCTCACTTCCCGATCAATAGAGCTGACGTATGACAGTTTCATGTCACATGTCGACTCTAACTATGGGGATGAGTGTAATTCATTCACCCCATCGTTCTCCTTTAACCCTTTCGCTGCCAAGGACGTACGTCGTACGGAGCTACAAAAGTGCTTCCAGATGGCCAGCTCAGTACGTGGTACAGACCTGGCATTTACAGTTCTACTATAAGCTGATGGTCGCTTTAGCGAGCATCAGCTTATAGTAGAACTGTTCAGCAGACTGTCCCCTTTAAATTAATAGCTGTCATCAGCGGCTCACAAGCCGCTGATGACCGCTAATTTTAAAAATACCGGGCGCCCCCCCCTGCAACGCAGCAGTTGAAAATCAAACCAATAGGAAAAAATTGCAGAAAATTCAAAAATGGCTTGGCCAGCTGATTTGAAAAATGTTCCGGAGGGCTTGGCAGCGAAAGGGTTAAACTGTTATTTAAGCAAGTTGAGAAAACAAATAAACTTGAGACACACTTGCTTTCATTCTTCATTATGGAGTCTTTTTGATCAAAGTTACATATGTTCTGTTAAATATGCATTTGAAAGAAGATTACGCCACGGTACTTCTGGTTTTTAGATTAATACGGTTACGTGTGAGGTTTCTATGAAGACCCATCCTAGCCACTGCAACGTGCATGCTCCGTCCAGAACTACAGCCAAACGTGAAGCCTGATAGGCAGCTGGGTAACAGGACATCTGCTTCGCCACACCTCCCTGCCTGCCTAAATTTTGATGGACAGCTGATCTCATCATTCTGTTACAGCAGAAAAACCACAGAAAATATATTGGCAATAAAGTTGCTTTTAAAAAGAGAGAAAAAAAAAAGAAGGATTGCTGTAATAATTATATCTATTGCTGTAATAGTTACCGTATATAAAAAAGCTGCATTACAGTAAAGGTGGCTTTACATGGAGCAAATTTTGGGCAGAATATAATAGCTCACATCCTGTTGTGGCTACGGGACAGAAAGCGAGGAAACATTTCCACAATGGGACACAGATGAAAATAAAAAATAAAAGGGATTATAACCCTCCCTTGCTCTATCCAAAAATAAAGTTTTAGCCTTTGTCCCACTTTAATGGATTGCTTTACCTGAAGAATTATAAATCATGCACCTGTGGTTAGGGACAAATGATCATTCCTGAATGCAATTTGTCTATGTCCAGGGGCCAATCATCTGTTTTGAACCATAGGTAATCTGTGGAAATCTGAATACATCCATACAGCTACAGCCATTGTCAGCCTATCAGTGTTTTGTATAGGATAAGCAACAACAGCTATTCGCACACACACTAACTTTGGACGCAGAAGTCCGCAGATTCTTGCCACCCGAATTTGCACATAGTCCTAATCGCAGGTGTGATTAGAGCCTAAGTGACTGATTATATAATAAAGGAAGGGTAAGAACGGCAGCATGGAGCTTGCACTTGTATAAACCAGTCATCACTGGCAGGTCCCATATTTCTATAATGACATGTTCCTTTTAAATCGGAGAATATTATTTCTGGTGACTTAGAGATATGTAAACCACCACCATGAACACTGAAACATCAGCAAAATATTTTTGGGTAATATGGTGCAGGCTGTTCCTATGCAGACACCACAGTTACCATTCCACTTTCACATTTATACCTCTTCTAAGTACACAAAAGCTGCATTGTCAACTCATCAAACGTGTCTGGCAAGCTCATGTCTTTCTGCCCTCAATGGCGGTTACAGGTCTCTCTGATCCCTCAGGCTTATTACACACAGCTCCATACGGATCTACAAGTTAAACCTCCACCAGGGAGACGCCTTCTTTGACACTTGGATAAATATAAAAGTAAGAGGGTTGTATGAAGATGTGTCATAATGACACCCATCTTAAATAATACAGCTATGGCAAGTAGGAACAGATGCAAATACATTTAAAAAAAAAAAAACATAACTAAATTGCAATATGTTGTGATACGTTTAACTTTATGTTAGTCCTTTTACTGTAGATGTTGGATTAATACATTTACTGGTGTGACATGCATACAATAAATTACAAATGCATTAGCGTTATCAGGGTGCAGTAGATAGGAGGCAGATGTTGAATCATAAAAATCATGTATATTAACACAAATGTAGCCCATTTGTGCATCATTTAGCTGTATATCCTCAAATCATCTCTGAATTCATACAGACACTGTCCTTCTTCCAGGAGGGAGGCTACTTTTGTTCTCCATGGTCCCCATGTGTGGTGTAAAGTAAAGTAGACACCTCTCCAAGCTCCAGTGATGGACTACAACCTCAATACAAATTAGGAAAGTAAACATGAGATTGTAGTCCATTAGAGGAGTGAGCTTGGATCGATGGCTATTTACAACACACACAGGGACCATGGAGAACAAAAGTAACCACCCTCTAAAAGGACAGTGTCAGCACCAATTCAGAGATGATTTGAGGATCTACAGCCGAGTGATACACAAATAAGATACATTTTTGTTAATTGTTAAAAGAGAACTATATGGTAAGTGTTTTTCCCCATAGTTCTCTTAAGGGTCACGGGAGGACATATATTAGCGTCCTCCCGTGACCCAAAGCTCAGTATATCACGAGCTACAATGCTGTCGAGATCCACCCAGCTGCGTGAATGACAGCTGGCTCGGCCTATCTAGAGGCAGAGCCAGCTGTGCCCGCCCCCTCCCCGTCCGTTCCTCCAGTCAGCGCTGGAGGATCGGAGCGGGGAATCCCTGCAGGGAGCCGTGACTGACAGACACGGCTCTCTGCAGGGAGATGTTCGAGAAGTGAGCAAGCAGTGGTATTCACTCACTTCCCGATCTATTGAGCCGACGTGTGACAGTTTCATTATCACACGTCGGCTCGAACTAGGAGGATGAGTGATTTTCACTCACCTCATAGTTCTCCTTTAAAAGGTACTTGAGTGCATTTTTAAGAATTAATTCCTGAGCTTAGTGTCACTTTAAAGGGCGAGCCCACCCAAAAGTGGTATTAGGGCTCAAGTTCACAGGTGCCTGGGGACATTATATTCTGGTGTATTTCTCCATCCAGGAGCCACAGGTGCTGCATACAGTGCCCATAGAAATTGACTCTACGTGGGTTGAGCTTTATGTCTGTACACATGAGCGTGTTTATGAAAGTACTGGCATATACCCGCATACTGCCATTTATTTCTATGTATACAGCACCTGTGGATCCCAAGCAGGGAAATACACCAGAACTTTAGGTTGTACAGCCCAAGAGCCTGTGTGCATAAGCCCTTATAGTTCTAGATGGGCCAAGTCAGCTTTTGGCTTATGTTTCCTTTCTATAATTCTCATACTTGTTCCTCTCCACCTCAAATTTTTGGATGTTCTCATCTACTTTTCTACAGCCGAGTGATACACAAATAAGATACATTTTTGTTAATTGTTAAAAGAGAACTATATGGTAAGTGTTTTTCCCCATAGTTCTCTTAAGGGTCACGGGAGGACATATATTAGCGTCCTCCCGTGACCCAAAGCTCAGTATATCACGAGCTACAATGCTGTCGAGATCCACCCAGCTGCGTGAATGACAGCTGGCTCGGCCTATCTAGAGGCAGAGCCAGCTGTGCCCGCCCCCTCCCCGTCCGTTCCTCCAGTCAGCGCTGGAGGATCGGAGCGGGGAATCCCTGCAGGGAGCCGTGACTGACAGACACGGCTCTCTGCAGGGAGATGTTCGAGAAGTGAGCAAGCAGTGGTATTCACTCACTTCCCGATCTATTGAGCCGACGTGTGACAGTTTCATTATCACACGTCGGCTCGAACTAGGAGGATGAGTGATTTTCACTCACCTCATAGTTCTCCTTTAAAAGGTACTTGAGTGCATTTTTAAGAATTAATTCCTGAGCTTAGTGTCACTTTAAAGGGCGAGCCCACCCAAAAGTGGTATTAGGGCTCAAGTTCACAGGTGCCTGGGGACATTATATTCTGGTGTATTTCTCCATCCAGGAGCCACAGGTGCTGCATACAGTGCCCATAGAAATTGACTCTACGTGGGTTGAGCTTTATGTCTGTACACATGAGCGTGTTTATGAAAGTACTGGCATATACCCGCATACTGCCATTTATTTCTATGTATACAGCACCTGTGGATCCCAAGCAGGGAAATACACCAGAACTTTAGGTTGTACAGCCCAAGAGCCTGTGTGCATAAGCCCTTATAGTTCTAGATGGGCCAAGTCAGCTTTTGGCTTATGTTTCCTTTCTATAATTCTCATACTTGTTCCTCTCCACCTCAAATTTTTGGATGTTCTCATCTACTTTTGTCTATAGATAAACTTTGGGTGGATTCATACAATTATGGTCCATTGTGGTACTTTAGCATGCATTTAGTTAACAAGTACTTGTCAAAATGCCCTGTATTGGGCCCGATTCCGATGCTAGCATCGGTATCGGGACAACCCTATTAAAAATGCATTCAAATACCCTATTACCAAAAATGTTGCTCATTTGTGTATCACTTGGCTGTAGATCCTCAGATCATCTCTGAATTCCTGATGACACTGTCCTTCTTTCTGGAGGTTGGCTACTTTTGTTCCCCATGGTTCCTGTGTGTGTTGTGAAGTGGCTACTGTTCCAAGCTCGCTCCGGTGATGGACTATAACAGTGATGGCGAACCTTGGCACTCCAGCTGTTTTGTAACTACAAGTCCCATGAGGCATTGCAAGGCTCTGACAGACACAGACATAACTCCCAGAGGCAGATGCATCTTGGGATTTGTAGTTTTGGCACAGCTGGAGTGCCAAGGTTCGCCACCGCTGGACTATAACTTCAATACAAATTAGTGAAACAAATGTGACATTGTAGTCCATCATGGGAGTAAGCTTGGAGCAGTGGCTACTTTATAACACACACATGGGCCATGGGGAACAAAAGTAGTCACCCTCCAGAAGGAAGGATGGTGTCAGCACAAATTCAGAGATGATTTGAGGATCGATAGCCTTACACAAATAAGCTACATTTTTGTTAATAGGTAGTGTACTTGAATGCATTTTTAAGATTTACCCCTTGAGTTTAGTGTCACTTTAATCTACAATACCTCTAGGATCCATGACTTCTGTTTGTTTGCAGTGTTTCGCGTGCATTGGCTTGTGGCCTTTTGGCTGTGGGCTGAACAAGCTCTCTGGGTTAGAGGGTATTAAAACACCTTCCTTTCTGGTGGTTGGTGCTGCTGTGCGTGAGAATTGTTGTTGTTCTGATTATCCATTGTTGATCGCACCTCCTAACTTCGCTTTTGTGGACTCTGCCCGTCCCGGTTATTCTTTGCCTGGCACCTGCCTCACCCTCTGCCTGCCTCTTGCCTTGACTTCTGCATGGACACTGACTACTCTTTTGCCTGTCACGTGCCCCAACATCTGCCTGACACTGTCTACTCTCTTGTCTGATGCCTGCCCGAACCACTGCCTGGACAGTGACCTGTCTTCTCAAAGTAGCTACCTGCTATTGCGACCCATTGGTAGGGCAAACCTGAGGGCCTCAAAATGTTGACAGCACAAAGCAGCCTGGGTGCCACAAGAGTCTTCGGACCATCGTTCCTTGCAGGGTGCTCTGTTGAAGACCATGATGTCACTAAGACTCTGCGCCATGGGGAGCGCCCGCATTGTGCATGTGCTAGACACCAAAAAAAAAAACTTTTTTTTTAACAGATAGTCCCAAAAACAAACAAACCCGTTTAATACGTATGGATTTCATTCAAACAGCAGGTTTGGATGAAATTTTAAAGAGCTTTTGAATTAAATGAGTGGACTCAATGATAAAAAGATCTAATGCTCCGATTAAAGATTTTAAACAGATCTTCAAATAAAATTGTAACAATGTATGGCCGGCTTTAAACATCTTTGGGTAAGCTGTAATAGCAATGGTGAGACTGATTGTGACATTATAATTTTTTTGCCTACACCGCTTTAAAAATGTCTGGATAAACCCTGTGTGCCTGAACCCTATGACAAGGGGGATTTTTTTCCCACTCCACACTTTGTTCATTGGTTCTCGTTTTGAGGCATTCCACGTGGCTGTATGTATACATAGGAAATACTACCACTTGTAAATGTTTATAAACGCACAAGACAGCGATCCTAAAATACAAATGGTGATGAGGGTCTCACTTTAATAAACAACCAAGTCTTTTTTATGTACACAAGATAAGACCAAACATGAATTGTAAGAGAGCACTGTAAACAAGCACTAGACATTTGATTGAAGGTTACAAATTCTGCTGGATTTAGCCGACACTGATTAGATTTAGAACACAGAAATTCTTCAGAGATACAGCTCAAACAACAGTTCAAAAGACTAAAACACACAAATTACTTTTCTAAAATTAAATTTACGACTCCAGAAAGAATCACTCCACCAAGAATGTATATACTAATGTTTGGCAGATGCTGGGAACCACCTAATAATTCCTTATGTGACTCAAGTGGTGAGATGTCAGTGTTGAGCTCCTAGGTCTGCAAACCCTTCATGGTCATTATAAAAGGGTCAGAGAGCTGAAAACTCCAGGCAACAGAATTCTAGTGTTAGGGCATTCTGGGATTCCTGCTGCAAAAACCTATGGATTCTTGCGGCAGGAATGCCAGGTGTACCTAATCGGATATGCCCGCTGTACCTATCCAAGTAAATTACAGGGTGACAGCAGCAGCATCTTTCATCGGTAATCCGCATGAAATTGTACATGGTCCAATTACATGCAGTTTGGGATAGAGGATTATCCATACCTTCCTGCTTCAGGAATCCCAGAATGCAGCATAAGAGTGAATTAGGGCATTAGAGTGTATGTCAGGGCAGAAAAAAAGATAAAATATGCAGCACATCTCTGCAATACATGCACATTTCCCCATGTCTGATCCATTTAAAGACCAAGCAAGTACAGAAAAATATCTGATCACAGCATTTTTGCAGGCTGAGTGGCATCAGCCCTGCCCAGTTTTCTCTCGTCAAACTACTCAGATCCACCTACTTTACCATTTTCACAGGATAAGGGCTACCATTCTGCAGTCCCAAGATAAGGACTGGGGGGCTATTAAAGTTGGCCATACAGTGGGCTGAACAAAAGAAATCTAAACAGATTCCTCTATCCACGCTGGGCTATTGTATTCTCACAACCGGCGCCTGCCGTTGTTAGAATACTTGAACAGTGACTGCAGTCAATGTTCAGCTGACAACGCTCCTTGAGCAGGCAGGGCCACCCACTGAAAGACTTTAAGCCCATTCTATCAGTGTATTGACAGTTTTACTCCGCTTAAGACAACAAAGTAAGTGAGCACTGGACACAGGGCAGCCTTGAATTACTTACATGATCAACAGGTCATTTTTTTTGCACTTATCATAGACAACAAAACACGTTCAATGGTATATTTAAAAGAATAAAAGGTAGCAAATCAGAGCAGTTCGTTGTTATGGTTCACATACACTTTAAGACCCTTTTTAATACACAAATATAACTGACATAAGTAACTATTGAAAAGTAATCAGAAGTATAAAGTACCTGTTATTGTAAACTTGAATCAATAAAGCAGATTTTAAAACTACTGAGGCCCACAGTCTAATGTGTTGTTGCGCCTAACAACCCATCCAGTGATACATGTTTTGTGGTAACATGATTCTAACTACTATTTAACTTCATTGGTAATTGAGTTATTATTGAGAATGACTGTATGTGAAGTGCCCATGAATGAGCGGACAGCAATCCGGACATCACACCAGTCATTTTGTAAGATGCATTTTGAGCTAAGGTTTTTCCCTCCCTGTTAGTTACAGTTTCATAGTTAGAATTCCATTTTCGATATTCACGAAAATAGCTCATGATTTATTTTTTCCATTCCTATGAAATGACTTTAGGATATCTCAAATAACTAATTTCTACGGACTAAAAAAAAAAAAATAGCTGGAAACTTTAGAATAAAAAACACATTTCATATTCAGTGCATTCAGAAAGTATTCAGACCCCCTTCACTTTTTTCAATTTTGTTACTACAGTTGTTTACATTCTTTTTTTTCACTCATTAATCTACACTCAGTACCCCATAATGACAAAGTGAAAACAGAATTTTAGAAATGCCTGTAAATGTATTTTTAAAAAAAACCTGAAATATCACATAAGGGTTAGTTCACACCATAGGCAATGCATTCCAATCCGATTCTGGCCAGAACGCACTGCATAGCATTGCGGCCGGCTCACTTTTTTGCCGGGCTAGAGGGGGCATGGCGGGCCATTGAAGTAAATGGCACCGTAGACACGCCCTCCGGCCGCAATGCGCCTTGCTACCGCAATGTGCCTTGCGCTCCAGTGCGGGCGATCGCATTGCGGCCGGAGGGCGTGGCTACGGTGCCATTTACTTAAATGGCCCGCGGCGCCCCCTCCAGCCCGGCAAAAAAGTGAACCGGCCTCAATGCGATGCAGTGCGTTCCAACCAGAATCAGACTGGAATGCACTACCTATGTTGTGAACTAACCCTTAAGTATTTAGACCCTTTGCACAACACTTGAAATTTAGCTCAGGTGCCTCCCATTTCTCTTGATCATTGCAGAGATGTTTCTACACCTTGATTGGAGTCCACCTGCGGTAAATTAAATTGATTGGACATGCTTTGAAAAGGCACACACCTCTCTATAGAAGGCCTCACAGCTGACAATGCATACTGTATCAGAGCAAAAGTCATGAGGTCAAAAGAACTGCCTGCCAAGAGCACAGTGACCTCTATAGTTCTCAAATGGAAGAAGTTTGGCACAACCATGACTTTTCCAAGAGCTGGTCACTCGGCCAAACTGAGAAATCGGGGAGAAGGGCCTTAGTAAGAGAAGTGACCAAGAACCCAAATGGACACTCAGAGTGAAAGCCAGAGATCCTGTGTGGAGATGGGACAAAGTTCCAGAAGGACAATCATCACTGCAGCCCTCCACCAATCTGGCCTTTATGGCAGAGTGCCTAGGTGGAAGACTTTCCTCAGGGCAAAAACACATGAAAGCTCACTTGAAGTTTGCAAAAAAGCACCTGAAGGACTCAGACTGTGAGGAACAAGATTCTCTGGTCTGATGAAACCAAGATTTAAATGTTTGGCCTCAATTCTAAATGTTATGTCTAGAAAAAAACAGGCACCGCTCATCACCTGCCCAATACCATCCCAATAGTGAAGCACGGTGGCAGCAGCAGCATCATCATGCTGTGGGGGTGTTTTTCAGCAGCAGGTTGTCAGGGTTGAAGGAAAAGCTGAATGGAACAAAGTACAGAAATATCCTCAAGTAAAAACTTGTTCCACAGCGCTCAGGACTTCAGACTGGGTTGCAGGTTCACCTTCCAACATGACAACGATCCTAAGCACACAGCCAAGACAACACAGGAGTAGCTTAGGAACAACTCTGTGAATGTCCTAGAGTGGCCCAGTGAACCCTATTGAACATCAAATGGAAAAACCTGAAAATGGCTGTCCACCAACAGTCCCCATCCAAACTGACTGAGCTTGAGAGGATTGGCAAAGAAGAATGGCAGAAAATCCCCCAATCTTGTTGTGCAAAGCTTGTCTTGTCATACCCAAAAAGACTGGAGGCTCTAATTGCTGCCAATGGTGCTTCAACAAAGTACTGAGTAAAGGGTCTGAATACTTCAGTACATGTGATATTTCAGTTTTTTCTTTTTAATAAATTCACAGACTTTTTACTTTGTCATTATGGGGTACAAAGTGTAGCTTAATGAGAAAAAAATGTAAACAACTGCAGTATCAAGCTGCAACAGAACAAAATTGACAAAACTGAAGGGGGTCCAAATACTTCCTGAATTCACTGTATGTGCATTAAATAAAAAAGCTCAAGAAACTTGTTCATAGTTATATTGTTGCATTTAGTACAGATCAAACAGCTTCAACACTGTCACATTTCAAAATATCTACACTTCCTATTGACTATGAATGGCTGTATCCCAGCACCTGTAAGTTATTATTCACCCAGTGCATTTTATTTTTCTATCTGCCCTACTATTGACTATTCCTATTGACTATGAATGGCTGTATCCCAGGACCTGTAAATTACGATTGACCCAGTGCATTTTTTTTTCTATCTGCCCTACTATATGTTTAAAGAAACTCCAAATTTGCCCATTCAAGGAAAAGTGACATAGCCTTTGTAAATTCACACTAATTTATACTATCCTTGCCCCCACCACTCCGTGCCCACAGTGAAATACCCACTGCTTCCAGGTGGGGGGAGCATGTGATGTCCCCCATGATGACTACTAGACATGTGCGATTCTTTTCGTTCCGAATCGAAATTTGGACGAATTTTCGGAAATTCGGACATTCGGATGTATCCGAATTCCGAATTACAGATATAACGAATGCAAACGAATCCGAATTTCCGTTTCCGAAATTCGGTAGCGGTAGTTCGTTCGAACGTTCTTTTCGTGTTCATTTCTTATTCGTTTCGTTCGTTGGAGCACAGTGACATTAGAGAAGGAGAAAAACATTTTTCCCCTCAAATGTCACTTTGCTGCAAACGAACGAACGAACGAATGAACGAAACGAAAACGAACTACCACTACCGAATTTTGTCCGAATCCCGAATCCGAATTGATTTTCACACCCGAATCCCGAAAAACGAAATAACACACATCCGAATTTAAAACAAAACTATAACGAATTTTTTGGCAGTGCACATGTCTAATGACTACTACTACTACTCACTTTTAGCAGCTAGTTGCTAGGCCTCAATACTTCCACATGAGGAGGATACATGCCATCAACCCTGTGCAAGCTCCATTACTATCCAACACAGAGCTTACACAATGGTATAGCAGTGGAGCATGGGAAAGGAGAGTATAAGTGGGCTGGTGTGGACTTCTAAAGAAACTGTAAATTTTCTTTAAATGAGTAAATTGATGAAAGTGTTTACACAATTGTTATCCTCTGGTTCAATCTGTATTTTACCTCCACTGCACATAGCTCTTTTTTCTACTTTCCTCAATAGTTGCATCATAATTGCGTTCAGGCAGAATCTAGTGATAACTTCAAGGAGTGATAACTCGTGTGATAATCTATCTGAATTGACTTTTACATGTATTGTTATGGTATTGAGTTTTAAAACACTGTGCGAGATCATAAAATACTACAAAAGATGACTGCATTGGCAACATGACATAATTGCTTTTGTGTCAATGTGAGATTTCTTTATAGCAGATTAAATAAAGCACACAGAAAACCGTTTTAAAACTTATTACATGTATGCTATATGCACATTGAATTTACACATCACTTTAGATACCGTTTATTCATATCAGTCCCTGCCCTCAAGGAGCTTACAATCTAAGGTCCTTATCTCATATGCATGCATAGCCAGAATTTAGACTGGAGTCAGTTAACCTACAAACATGTCTTTGTGGTGTAGGAGGAAGCCTATAGTCAGTGGCGGACCTAATAACCAAAGGGCCTTGGTGCAAGATCTTATCTTGGGCCCCCTCCCAAGACAGGAGGAGCGGATCACACTGGCCCACGCCCCCCCCCCCAGCGGTCTCTAACGTTGCAGTAGCATGCTGGACTTGCCCGAGACCCTGCAGAGCACACCATGGATCCTGCATAGCCCACCTGAGACTCTCTATAGTGGGCTCTGCAGGGTCCCAGGTGGGCTGGTCTGGTCGTTGGGGTCCTTTTCCCTGTACCTCATCTTACCTGCTGCTGCCTCCTCCACCCCCTCCCCTGTCACCTCTGCCATGCCGACCCGGTACAGTTGATACCCATGTAAGAGGCTCCCCAGGCTGCCCAGACCCCTCCCATGGGTAACGGCCATACCCCCCCTGATGGCGGTATTCTATCAAAGGTTGTGACTACGTTAGAATGTGTGACCGGTGACGTGGTCACACGTTTTAAAGTAATCTCGCCCAGTTTTTCGGCGGTGAATTGTGTGACCGCCAATAGGTGAAGCATCGGTCCTGAAATGTCACTTCTCTCCGACTGCGATATCACATTCCACCGCACTCACAAAGTCGGATAGAAGTGATATTTCAGGACCAAAATGCTGAAAAAAAACAGATCAGCTGTTCAAGGGCAGATCGGTTCTCCTGCACATGTGATTTTGCAATGCCGATCTGCCCTGGAACAGCGGAGAAAGCGTCCCTCCCCTGTCCCCTCTGCCATGCCGACCCGGTACAGTTGATACCCATGTAAGAGGCTCCCCAGGCTGCCCAGACCCCTCACATGGGTAACGGCCATACCCCCCCTGATGGCGGTATTCTATCAAAGGTTGTGACTACGTTAGAATGTGTGACCGGTGACGTGGTCACACGTTTTAAAGTAATCTCGCCCAGTTTTTCGGCGGTGAATTGTGTGACCGCCAATAGGTGAAGCATCGGTCCTGAAATGTCACTTCTCTCCGACTGCGATATCACATTCCACCGCACTCACAAAGTCGGATAGAAGTGATATTTCAGGACCAAAATGCTGAAAAAAAACAGATCAGCTGTTCAAGGGCAGATCGGTTCTCCTGCACATGTGATTTTGCAATGCCGATCTGCCCTGGAACAGCGGAGAAAGCGTTGGAATGCTTCACCTATTCCGCGGTAGTTCCGCCCCTGCCTATAGTACCTGGAGGAAAGCCACACAAGCATAGGGAGAACATGCAAACTCCATGTAGATAGTGTCCTGGCCGAACATGTGCTAGCCACTCAGGCATTGTGCTGCCCAATTTGATCCCCTTATCTCTTAAAATATACATACAGAATTATGTTTTGTTGTTAATTACGAAAAAAACAAACCGTAAAAACAGTCTTCTTTGTAAAGAGGAACCTATAAAATCGGTACAATTGCTGGATGCCAACTTGGGGGCATGCAAAGCCTGACTTCTCTACCTAGGCAGACCCCCTATTGACAGATTCACATTAGTACTCCAACCCAATATAAAAGACACACAATAATGCACCTAGGATTTAATGAATAAATCATTAAATTTATTTAATATACACAGTAATTTTAGGAACAAACCTTAAAAGAATGCAAAATGTCTGGTGGCCTTAAAAATTTATTTTGGGTTCCTATTTGGTGGTCTGATCCACAGGTTGTTCAAGTTGACCCATACTGCCAAGTGTGTGCTATACTGTATATCAGCTATATAAACATTTTCACATGTAAATTCCTTCACAATGCACTGCACTTAAGATCAAGAGAATTATTTTTGTTATTACATAATCAGATCAACGCATACTAATTAAACTATATAAATTTACATATTACTTGACACATGTACTGTATTTACATTAATATGCACGTACACTATAGGACAGCTCAGCTTAATTTTTTTGACAACCATGCAATAACTTAATTGACCAATTTGCACCCAACTATCAAAAGAAATACTGAAAACTCTCATGACAAAAGCAAAAGAAAGTTGTACAATTGAAACATTTCAGTCATTTGAAAACTATACAAATGAGAAACTTATATGACAAAAAATTCTGTAAACAAATAACACATTTACTAGGCCGTAAGTGTAATATCAAATGATGTATTTAATTGCCTGTAATGTTTAGCAGCTGCTTGGCTTAGTTCTGTCTGTTCCAAAAACAAATGACAGTATTTTTTTTTCTTCAGTACACTGAGACGCACATGCGCACCTCAGCACACAGACCCAGCATGCCCACACTCCTGTGTGCATGCACCGGAGTTTTAGGGATGCACCAATATTAGTATCTGTATCGGTGCCAATACCAAGTATTTGGCTAAGTACTCATACAGGCCCAAAATGCTCCGATACCTTCCCCGACATCGGAACTGCCGGGCAGAAATTTTCCTCTGACCGACAGTGCCGTAGGGGAACATGCAGATGGCGTCCTGGGCAATCAGGAAGTCGGGCTGCGAGCAATAACCCACCTCCTGATTGGCTGGGAAGCTGACTTCCCGGCCAGTATGCATTGAGCTGGCCGAACAGATTGGCCAGGAAGCCAGCTTCCCAGGAAATCAGCAAGGAGCCAACAGTCCGGCTCGATGCTGATTAGCTAGGAAGCTGGCTTCCCAACACATCAAAAAGCCAGGAGGTGGGTCATTACGCGCTGCCAGGCTTCCTGATTGGCCGGAAAGTCGGCTCACTGTCGATTGGCTGGGAAGACGGTTTCCCGGCCAATCACAATCGAGCCAGCCAAACAACATGGAGCCAGCTTCCCGGGAAATCAGGAAGCCGGGCAGCATGTCATTACCCGGCTGCTGTCAGAATACAATGCAAACAGCGGGACTCCTCGATCGACATACTCCTAAGTGTTGATGGAGGAATCTGCTCTACTTTTCTTGTTAAAGGAGAACTATGAGGCTAAGGCTTTTCCCCATAGTTCTCCTTAGGGTAACGGGAGGTCACAAACTAGCGTCCTCCCGTCACCCTAGGCTCAGTATACCGCTAGCTGTAGCTCGCGGTATACTGAGACGCCGCAGCTGAAGCGGATCCCGACAATTATGTTTGGATCCGCCCAGCTGCGTGACTGACAGCTGGCTCTGCCTATATAGAGGCAGAGCCAGCTGTACCCGCCCCCTCCTCCTTCTGTTCTGCCAGTCAGCGCTGGCGAATCGGGGAGGGGGGAATCCAGTCCCTCCCCTGTCACGGCAGAGAGCCGTGACAGGATCGAGAGGTGAGTGAACGCCGGTATGTGTTCGCTCACCTCCCGATCTACTGAGCCAACCTGTGACAGTTTCATTGTCACAGGTCGGCTAGAACTATGAGGTGAGTGAAAAGCACTCACCTCATAGTTCTCCTTTAAGCCCGGGGATTAAACGAAAAATATAGAGCAGTATATGGCCAGCCTAACAAGTATGGATAGAGGAATCTGCACCAATAGCTATTGTATCAGACAACCCCGGGTGTAGCGGCTGTCTGAATACAATAGCCAATGGTGCAGATTCCTCTATCCACACTGTTTAGAATGGAATTAATTGATTTTTTTCTTGTTAAGCCCACAGGCTCACTGACAGAAGAAATCAAAATGTGTATGGCTAGCCTTACAGAGACCAAGTTTCAGCAGAACCTTCTATTAATAGATACAAGTCAGGTATCACAGCCCCTTTTTCTTTATCGTTGTGCTGGTGTGATCACCTAGCAGCTACAGCACATCTGTTTCATGTGAATGTTGGCAAACAAGAAGGCACAAATGGCACGGTGTGAGGGAGGAAACAGAAGCCATTCTCAGCTTCCTGCCTGCCGTCACAGATAAAAAAAGTTGATATACTGAGTAAGAAGTAAAGAGAAAGCTTGAAGTGTTACTTCTACGTATTCTGAAACCCAGCAGAGACTTTGATCCTACAGCTTGTTCTGGTTGCTATGTTAGAGAGTGATCTGTAGTTGCTATTATCATCTTCAGTCTTATTCGCTCTTCCTACCTCGGTGTCCCTGTTTAGCCAGGAAGTATTTTGCTGTATTTTGAGCCACTGCCATAGCAACCAGCTTCCCAGTCATCTATGATGCATCATTTTAAGGAACCTCTAGTCACACAGCTGGGGGAGTGTGTATTTGCGTTACTCAGTAACACACTGTGTGTGAGTCAGGCAGACACATCGGAGGATAGCATGTGATTCTTGCATAGAGTTAAACCTTCAGGCTATCAGACCTGGCACTGGCCATAACTTCCCCCTTAATTAGGTCCTTTCTGTCACATGGTTCTTTATTAAAAACATTTCTCAGGCTTAACACTTGCAGATGCCTTCCAGATCTTCTAATGCTGGGGCATCCCCAGCCCTCCAGAGGTTCCAGACAAATCCCTCTTTTTCTATATCTACAACATCTGCTGACACTTCAGAGACACTGACTGACCCTGGGTCACCAATGAGATAATCATTTTGTCCAGGTGGTTTTCTTCACATGCAGAGATTCCGGGCCTTAAACATTAGGACGCCAATAAAGCTGGCTAGATACGGATCCAATTTCATCTGATTCCTGAAAATTAGATCCACGGGGGGCTCTGCTGGCACCACCTAGTTCCCCAAAGTCAATCTTTCAGTCAACTTTTGTGGATGGTGCCGGGTGGAAATCTGTTGGCTCATCAGTGACAGATGTGGGTGCTGGACATCAGAATACAATAGCTGGCAGGGGAGAGTTCCCCATCCAGCATGTTTAGTGTGGATGTGGGAAATCGAGCGTTTGTTGTTCAACCCATGAAAGGGAAAAATTGTAAATTGCATGGCTAGTTTAAAAGGAGAACTATGGGGTCAGTGTTTTTCCCCATAGTTCTCCTTAGGGTAACGGGAGGACACAAACTAGCGTCCTCCCGTTACCCTTTGTGCATGGCACTTGCAATGTGTAAAATGCTGCCAATCAGAAATCATGTCTTACATGATGTGACTAGAGCTAAGTAAAAAAATATTGCATTTTGTGGAATTACGCTGCACTGACAGCAGTCCTGGGGGGATTATGCTGCACTGACAGCAATCCTGGGAGGATTATGCTGCACTAACACCAATCCTGGGAGAATTATGCTGCATTCACACCAATCCTGGTTGTTTTTTGTGTGTCTGTTATACTCTTACTTGTACCACTGTAATTAAGAAGTATTTTCTTAGTACGATGACTGTGGCATGTGTGTGGTGCATACTGCGAGTAAGCTCAGAGTTTATTACGCCACGCTCAATATTCAGTGTAATTGAACAACGTCCACTTTTTTCAGCAGGTCCTAATCATCCTGAGGTGTCCCTCTTTCCTAAATTCTAAAGCTGGAAGGTATAGTGGGTGTCTGGAAGGTTGTGGGGCCCTTTCGGGTGGGAACCCCTAATTTCTAATGGTGGCCCTGTCTGGCACTCTCAATTTCCTACAAACATTGAGGCAAGCAACTCAAAAGGTTGCTTACCCTAGCTAGGTCTTATCAGAAGAGTGTGCTTGATAAGGAACTTGCACAATTTCATTTTTATCTTCTGCTATGCCTTCATTATCCTACAGAAAACCTTCATCCATAATAGTGCGGAAACTAATTACAGTATTGTATTATACAACCAATCGTTTACACTTTCTAATACATTGGGAAGCTGAACCCTGAGGGCTCCATTACTTCATGAGAGCTGGCAGAAATGCTTGCTTCAGATCCCTTTCACTGAATAAGAAGATTTAGGGTGTGACGTATCAAACTGTCAGAATGAAAGCCAACACTCAGACTCAACCCTGTCCTGAATTTATGCATCTCATTGGTGGCTATGCAGAAGCAAATCCAGTTCTTGGAACCGATACTACTGCAGGTCAAATTTATGCAGTCACTCCCATGAGATTCCAAAACAGAGATCTGCCACTCAAGCCACACAGTATTTAATCAATCAATTTCACCCACACATTCCATATGAGCCAAAAATATCAATATTACAATCAGGACTGGAATTCCCACAACGCCAACCAAGGCCTGGCTTTGGGGCAGCAGGGGTGGGGAATTCCTATCTCCCAACACCCAGGACAGGCAGTTCCAGGCACCGGGCGGGTAGTTTTCTACATTTAGCCCTGCTTTGGGCAAGCAGAGCTAAATATACAGCGGGGAAGCCGCCGCTTGTCCTGTACAAGTGATCTTGGTGATGTTGCAGAGATCACTTGTATGCAGCCTGCAGATCTGCCATTCTTCATTGGGGGGTTGACGGGTAGAGGGTGCATTGAGGAACCTGGCCTTGGGGCAGCAGAGTGAGTAAATGCGGCCTTGATTACAATGAATAGCCACTAAAAGATAAAATAATGAAACTAGCTTTTGCTGCAATATTCAGCTTCCATCCAGAGATTTCCCCTGCACTACCTTTTTTCTGCCGCAAGATGTTCTCAGACTGATGGCCAACATCATTCAACCCACTTCCTCTGAGCCCAGGTCATCCTGAACCCACTCCCAGCCTGTTATTGGACAGTGGAAGTAGAAGCAGCACAGATATGAGCTCATTTCTCTGTCACTCTGCTTTCTCCTCCGATCAGCATTCTTCTTGTCAGCACATAAACTGACTGGCTTTATGTACTGCTTACAGGGACTGCAAGTGGCTGACAGCAGGTCAGATTTAGGTACTTAGACTCCTTGCATTAAAAATAAATACATTTACTGATGTACTAATGATTACAGATGACTGATTACTCTCATTAAGTTGTGTCATTTATGCCTGTCCAGAGTCCAGCTTTAAAAGGTAGTGTTAAACTTTCAAACTTTTTTTCAATAATGAATCCAGATCAAACAAACATACATTGCCCAGAAAAGTATTTGTTTAGGTTTTAGCCCAAACACTTATGTCATTATGTTTCCAAACAGCTCCAAACCTCTCAGCTCCACTTCCCTGAATTTCCTGTCCAGTACAAGATCAAAGCAGAGAGCACAGTCTCAAGCAGCTTTCATCTACTAGCTTGGAGAAGGGAGAAGGAAGGACTAGGGAGCAGGGGAGTGCCTTGCTGTTTCTGTGTGTTTGAGGAGACACACACATCTTACGAGAACACACAAGGGTGGTTCCAATAGGACCCTGCAAGGGAAAGGAGACACCCTAAACAGGATAACAGGGCCAGTGCTCAGGGCACCAGCTGATTCTGCAGGAAACAAACTTTTAAACATCCGAAGCAGCATCCATTGTAAGTAATTTAGGTCAGCTTTTAAAAAATCTTTTGACTTTAATATTAAGTCCTGTAGGTAAAGACAGGTACATACAGGCATGCATGTCCCATGTTAGTTGTGAGGAAATGAAAGAATACATCAATTGCAGAAGAAATTGTTCCACTGATAACATCTACAGCACAGCATATCTGCAACAGGAAGACTCTGTAAAATCTATTTTTGACTGGGTAGCCATAGCAACAGATCAGCATGGAACAATTGGTACAGTTCAAGACTGACACTACAAACAATAAAAACTTAGTTTAGCTTTTTGTTTAGGTTTTATACTACAAAGTAGCCGACCCCCCCCCCCCCCCCCCCCCCAATATGGACTAACAACGATTAGAAAGAAAAGTTACATTTCTTCTCTTCCGTTTCAGAAAATGAACCTCTATTTAGAACACTTACAGCAGGCATGTCAGATCGCTATTTTTTGATCTGCATTGAACCCTCTCACTCCTTCTATGTGGCCCTCAGTGACTAAAAGATTGAAATAAAAGTCCCCAGCTGTTCTCCTGTTGATAAAAGCTGCACTTCCTACATCATTTTTCAGCTTGATACTTTAGGAAATGTTTTAGCCCCATTCTCTGGAATAAAATGTTGTAAGTTCTTATTACTATAAAGTTGTATGCTCAGCCAAAACCTTTTATTTGGGTTTTACATAGCTTGAGGAAGGGTTAGAACTGCTATCTGAGGATCCGTTAGAGCAGTGGTTCTTAACCTGTGTAACCTCAGGACCCACATTTGTCCCTTGTCATTAAGTAGCGACCCAAGTCACACTGCAATGGAACGCACGGCATTAGGGTACCGCGTGTTCCAGTGCGGACGTACGAACTGTGGGTGGGAGGTGCATTTGGGGTACCATTCAAATGAATGGCAACGCAACACACCTCTCACAACAGAATGCATGGTAGGTGCGATTGCGTAGTACAGTGTGTTAATTGCGTGGTACTACCGGTATGTGATTAATGCACTGTACTAGTGTGAACAGGCCCTCAAAAACACTGACACAATCTGACACTCACAGATATTTTGACACACATACACACTCCAAAAAATGTTTTCATCCAATTACATTTTTTTCAGGTCCACCCGGTCTCCCTATCTCACTAGAACTGGAGTGGATCCTCAGCCTGGGGTCCAGTGTGGGCTGCTGTGCTGTGACAGAGCTCCATCCATACATGCATTGCTTGTACAGCTCCCTTACATGCCCTACAGAGGTTCCGAGAGCCAGAATTTAATGTCACCATGGCACCTCTATAGGACATGTGAGGGAGTTGCAAGCAATGCACGTATGGATGGACCTCACGGCCATAGCCCCATCCCACCTCAAGCTGACACTCGGCGCCTTGCAACATATTTTGAATGGCTGCTTGGTGCAAGAACTGACAGTGCTGCGCTAGGGGGAGGCAGAGGAGCCTCTCACTTATAAAAGTGGAAGGCATGTGGCGACCCACTGAAAACGGGGTCCTGACCCACCAGTTGAGAACCAAGGCGTTAGAGATTTCTCCTCTCTTCCTGTTCTGGTGACAACAGTATCATGAAACAGGAAGTAAAGATAAATCTCGAACAGCAATGCAGACATGAATAAAACCACTTTTTCTTAATAGAGTAGTGGGAAAGATAGAACCCTTGTCAGCTTTTTATTGCTGAAAAGTGCAAGGACAATAGGAACCACATCAAAGTTATGACTCCCGGAGACGTCCCTTTAATGAAACAGATCTCTTTGGGTCACGTGGTGGGCCGGCAGGCAGGGTGGCATGGTTGACTGCAGTCACTTTTCAGCCAACAATTTTACACCCAGCTTCATCAAAAGTTGATTGAAAAATTGACTTTTTTGAGCTGCGTGGTGTCTGCAGGAAACATCCAAAATTCGATCCATGTATAACCAGGTTAGTCAGAGTTATTATTCTGATCCAGCACCTCTTACCTATATCTTTGGAGCTTTTTATTGTTGTCAGTGTTCCTGTTGCAGATTTCCTCTTTGGTAAAACTGTTGTCACCGGAACAATTTTCTCTAACGTCTTTATTAGTATGTTGTGGTACATAACCATACTCACATTAACATGTGGTATTCCACTCATTACCACACACCTATTTTTTTTTAACATCTGAATTTTTATTATAGATGATAGTAAATAACAGTATTACAGGAATGTACATCATGAAGATATGCATCAGGTATATAGATTCGAGTTGTACAAAGTTGTTCATTACTGTTTTGTGTTTAACTTAGTGAATTATCACAGGCTCTATAAGGGTACAAATGATCTGTAAACCTGGGCGTTTCGGAGCACACACATGGAATGGATTGTCTAGGTTGTGGTTGCTTTCTTGTTTCTTCTGAGAATAAGGGCCATTGCCCGTAGGGAGTACGTTTTCCCCCATGTGACCACACACCTATTTTTAATGGGCTGCCAACGGGCCACCACACACCAAAAAGCAGACATTTTCCTTTTTTTTTTTTTTTTTAAACGGTTCCCACTTGTGAACTGTTGTGCAGTGTGTTTGCAAGGTGAGCGGGGGTGCCATTCAAAATGAATGGTATGGCGAAACACCACTGATCATGAATCATGGTAACAAAAAGTTGTTGCTTGAGTTGAGCTTTAAAGTATATGACTTATACTACGAGTCTGTATGGATTTATCCATGATACACTGCTACAACATATAAAGCAGTATGCATATACTTACTTGGGCTCTATGTACAAACCCACTATATTTTAAAGTCGTATTAAAGTCAAAAGTTGTTTATTATGTTTTAAATGCTGATAAAATTATTTACAATAAATGCTGCTCTTTGATGTTTAAAAGTTTTATCTTCCTGCAGGATCAGCTGGTCTCCTGAGCACTGGCCGGATATCCTGTTTTAGGGTGGCTAAGCTAAAAGAGTTGGAGTCAGCTGTTCAGACATGATGACTGTAATTGCTTGGACAAAAATGTATAGGAAATACTTTGCTGGGCAATGTATATTTATTTGATCTGGATCAATTATGGAACAAAGTTTGAGAGTACAATACTACTTTAAACTAGCCAATACTTCAATATAATTCAAGCACTTTTTCCTTAAACATTAATGAATTTATAATATGTATGTGTGTGCATGCGTGTCTTTTTTGCAGTACAAAATAAACACTTGCTTAAATGCAGTATACAGTGGGGGGAAATTATTTGATCCCCTGCAGATTTTGTAAGTTTGCCCACTTACAAAGAAATCAAAAGGTCTATAATGTTTATCATAGGTGTATTTTAAATGATAGAGACAGAATATCAACTAAAAATCCAGAAGAAAAAAAAAAAAAAAGATACAAAATGTTATAAATTGAGTTGCAGTTCAGTGAGTAAAATAAGTATTTGATCCCCAAGTAAAACATGACTTAGTACTTGGTGGAGAAACACTTGTTGGCAAGCATAGAGGTAAGACGTTTCTTGTAGTTGGTTACCAGGTTTGCACACATCTCAGGAGGGATTTTGGTACACTCTTCTTTACAGATCTTCTATAAATCCTTAAGATTTCTTGGCTGTCGCTTGGCAACTTGAAGTTTCAGCTCCCTCCATAAATTTTCTATAGGATTAAGGTCTGGAGACAGGCTAGGCCACTCCATGACCTTAATGTGCTTCTTCTTGAGCCACTGCTTTGTTGCCTTGGCGGTATGTTTTGGGTCATTGTCATACTGAAAGACCCATCCATAACCCATCTTCAGTGTTCTGGCGGAGGGAAGGAGGTTCTCATCCCAGATTTTACAATCCATTCCAATCCCGTCCATTGGCCCCTCAATGCTACAAAGTCGGCCTGTACCTTTAGCAGAGAAACAGCCCCAAAGCATAATGTTTCCACCTCCGTGTTTGACTGTAGGGATGGTGTTCGGTGTTCTCAGGGTCAGTCAGCATTTTTCTTTCTCCAAACATGGCGAGTCGAGTTAATGCCAAAGAGTTCAATTTTAGTCTCATCTGACCACAGCACTTTCTCCCAATCCTTCTCTGAATCATTTAGATGTTAATTGGCAAGCTTCAGACGGGCCTGTACATGTGCCTTCTTGAGGACCTTGCGGGCGCTGTAGGATCTCAAATCATGGCGGTGTATTGTGTTACCAATGTGGTGACTGTGGTCCTAACTGCCTTGAGATCATTCACATGCTCCTTCTGTGTAGTTCTGTGCTGAACCCTCACTTTTCTCATGATCATCCTTACCCCTTGAGGCGAAATCTTGCATGGAACTCCAAACCGAGGGCGATTGATGGTTATTTTGTATTCCTTCCATTTGCGAATAATCACTCCAACAGTTGTTTCTTTCTCACCAAGCGTCTTGCTGATAGTCTTGAAGCCCATTCCAGCCTTGTGCAGCTCTACAATCTTATTTCTAACATCCTTTGACAGCTCTTTGGTCTTGCCCATGGTGGTGAGGTTTGAATGGAAGAGATTCTGTGAACAGGTGTCTTTTATATACATAACAAGTTGTCGTTAGGAGCACCTTCTTACATTGACAGGACTAATCTGTGTCCCCACATAGCCAGTCTGTGGGAGTCAGAATTATTGTTGGTTTGCAGGGGATCAAATACTTATTTTACTCACTGAACTGCAACTCAATTTATAACATTTGTATCATGTGTTTTTCTGGATTTTTGGTTAATATTCTGTCTCCATCATTTAAAATACACCTATGATAAAGATTATAGACCTTTCATTTCTTTGTAAGTGGGCAAACTTACAAAATCTGCAGGGGATCAAATCATTATTTTCCTCACTGTATTGTATGTAAAAGTTATGATGTGTTCAGGTGTTATCATTACATTCAATTTTTTTTCCACTTTCTGATGCACAAATGCTAACGTAATCTGGCTAGTCTTTTTGACAAAAGTTTTTTTTTCTATGAAAGTGATCTCATTTGTATCAGGACGCATGTTGTTGTCTTGAAAAATAAACAAAGTCAGGAAAGGAGGTGTTTAGGGCTGACATAGAGCTATCGGAATGTATAAAGGCCTGGATAATAGCCAGACAGAAGAAGCCTTATGCTCTAAATACATGTGAAAATCAGGCGTCCCCAACATGTTCACAGTTGGAATCCAGAGAAATACTATGAGATATATAGAGGGCTTTATTCATCAAAAGGTCTGAGGAAAGAATGCTCTTAAGGATCTGTAAGGCTGTTTGGATGAGTTCAGTACAATGTATCTGAATAAGACATGGCACTGCCCTTATCAAAATAGCCTAGTGCATCTGCTCACAGTAGGATCATTACTCATAGAGTTAAATAAACGTAAAAGTTGGAGGGGGGTGGCAGTGTAGGTGCAGGCAGGGCTAAATTAGCCTCTTAAAAGTCCATCTTCATAAGCCCTTAGATACTCTTATATTGCCTTATCACAAACAATCAAACCAACAGTGTAAGATAATAGCTGAAAGAATGAAAGTTTTGTTTTGCTATGATGAAACACAGGTTACCTGGGATTGTTCTTTCCTAGCCTGGGGTGGTTCATTTTCACAGCTTTAACACAACTTTCTTCCCCCAACCAGGAAATGTCAAATTATGTATTAATTTGAAATAATTCTTTCAGATGGCCACAACTAAAACAACTGTGGCACTACACAGGCCAGGCAGACAGACCTTTAAGTATCTTCATCCTCTCTCACAAGTTAGCTTTGGTCCATTTTCACTAAGATCTGCATTTCACTCGACAGGACTTCAGCTTCAGCTTCCTTCGCCAAGCAGCAGGCCTGAAAAGCACGCACTTGACTACTTTTCCCAGGCAGAAGGCCTGAGGTTAAAATACCTTTGGGCTTGCATCCTCCTCAGGCAGCAGGCCTGGGAAGCCAAAACTGAACCCTTCACAGACTCATACTCTAAATGCAAAGCTTGGAAGGGTGGACCTGTCTAGAAGGTCTCTACAAATATTTATCCCCTCTCTCAGCTTACATAACTGGCATAGAACTCAGTGAATGGCCAAGCTAAAATAAATATTAATAGCCTACAACATTGCAATTTCTTATTTCATCCACTAAAGAACATCCCTCATTGACAGGTAGAAGCAATGATCTGCGCTTAGGTAAAACCCAACTAACCCAGGTAACGTAAACAGAGCTCAGGCTTCAGTTTATGGCAAGGTACTTACACCAATGATTTGTATGTTTGAGCCACCTGTATATTATGCAGTCATTGTGATGTTACAAGGCAACTTGCAGTACAAACTAATACTGCCAAGCCAGTGTCTGCAACTTCTGCCTAAGAGAATGATGACACTTCTCATATCTATCTGGGTTGGTAGCAAGTGTGGACAAAGTGGCCCAGATAAGATGGGAGCCTAGTCATAACATAATGCTATTATTCATGAAAGAAAAAGCCATAGCAAGTACTGCCAGAAGTACTCTGAGGTTGTAGAACTCAAGCTGCAGCCCCCAAAAATATTCAATGGCATGTTTAAATTATAAGGATGGGTATGATTTGAAACAGTGACTTACTATGTTCTTGGCCCTGTGTTTGATGATTTATGGATAACTTTTATTATTTATAATTCTATTATTTTCACATGTACCGGATTGACAGTTTTAGGGGAAATGTTCCGACTAAATGGCTTGAAACGAGTAGAGGCTATACATTACTAGATTACTTACTACATCCAGAACTGACAAAAGCTTCATTGATACAATAAGAAAACCTTGACGTGGTTTCCATTAATATGGCGTCTCTTGCATATATCCTATTTGTTTTACATAAGCAGCATCCAGTTATCTTCCAATAGCAAAAAAAAAAAAAAAGGAAAGAAAAATCATCAGTTGCCTATTTGAATATGTTTTCTGGGATTTCATCCAAGACCATTTACGTGCAACTTGTGGTGTGTTCCATCAAAACCCATCCAACAGGAAACAGGTGTAACATGAAAGCAGTGCTCTCTTCTGCAATGTCATTCTGTATTGTTTGTGGTTGTTGCAAGTGTAAATGATTTCTATTTTGTTTATTTGACACTATACTTTCATTTCTTACATTAGTGGTAGCAGATGGAGTATAACCATCAAAAATACAAAATATGCTTTAGCTTTCTTTCTAAAAAGGTGCCAGGTCATATACCTATGTATATATACAGTATGTATACAGTATGTAGTATATACATATACTATTAAGAGATATAATACTTTTCAGGCTGGATGGTCAACCATCTAAGGTAAAATAGGGTTCTCAGCTACAGGCCAGTTCTGCTCAATGCGTCCTCTTGCTTCGTGCTGCTGTTTTTCCTATCCTTCTTGGTGCATACTTGTCTAACTGTTTGCTATTGCTCTGGGTGCTTAGTCTTCTGTGATCTGCTCTTGCTCCTCTTGCAATACATGCTGTGTTCCTGTGCCATAGCAAATGCCCATTTCTTCAGGTGAACGGTGCACACAAGAACTTGTGGCCTCTGTGGCCCTTCTAACTGATTCATATTCTATTAAAGGGCACTATAAACCAGCTTTTCTCATTGCTTTTCTCACAAATTAAAAAAAAAGAAGAATGCGGTGTACCTTGCATCCAGTGTTGATCTTTTTTAAATTGCCCCTGCCCTATATGTAGTATTCATGAAACTAATAATAATGTTCAGAAATAAAAACTGTTCAACCTATTTATTAATGATATCGGGGAGGGAGTAAATAGCCATGTTTCTGTGTTTGCAGACGATACAAAAATAGGGAGGGTATTAGAAATGGATTGTGACAATATAACATTACAGGAGGACCTGGATAAAATAGGGGAGTGGGCAATAATATGGCAGATGAGGTTTAATGTCGATAAATGCAAAGTAATGCACTTTGGAAATAAAAATAAACAAATAGGCTATACCATCATGGGTATGCCGCTAGGGAAGTCAGAAATAGAAAAAGATTTGGGGGTCATTGTAGACAACAAACTGTCTTGTCCTGTATTAAGAAGGGGATGTATTGCAGAGACAAGTCTATAATTGGGCCACTATATAGATTGTTGGTTCGGCCACACCTGGAGTACGCGGTCCAGTTTTGGTCACCGGTACTGAGAAGGGATGTCTTTGAACTGGAGGGAGTCCAGCGGAGGGCAACCAAACTAATTAGGGAAATGGAGGACCAGAGCTATGAGACAAGGCTACTGAACTTAAACATGTTCATGCTGGAAGTAAGGAGATTAAGGGGGGATATGATTTTCATGTACAAGATGTTCAATGGTGACAGCAACATTGGCAACAATGACTAGACTAGACGCCACCACCTAATGTTGGTGGAACATAAATTCCAGCACAAGGGGCGAAGGGGGTTCTTCACAGTAAGAGCGGTTAGGGTCTGGAACTCACTGCCACCATCAGTGATTTCAGCTAAGAGTGTAGAATTGTTCAAGAAACTTTTGGACGATTTCCTGAGGGACCGTAATATTCAGGGATACAAGTATTCCTAAGATTGAGATGATGCGTGGACCTATATGGGTTAGACTTGATGGACATATGTCTTTATTCAACCCCAAATACTATGTAACTATGTAAAAACACAGTGAAAATTAAAATTATTGTGTCCCCTTACATTGGCAGTCAGTGAAAAAATGCTCCCCAACAATTGTGGTCAAGGAAAAGTGCTCCCTTATAGCATGGTTAAAGGGAAAGTGCCCCTTGCATTTGTGGTTTTTGGGTTTGGTGATCTGCGCTTATAGATAATATTCCCTACTAAGGGTGATAAAGCTGCCACAATATAGACAAACAAGTCCCAAATGTGAATAGCGATTGTGCGGCGCTAAACACCCTGCAACTGATATAAAAAATATTAAAAAACCTCAAATCCTGTGCAAATCATATGTGCATGATAACATGTGTACTACTAAAATCGTGCAAACAATATTGAACAAAAAGAGGTTATCTCAAATACATGTATACTATAAAAATACGATTGGTGTAACACAAGACTGGATAAATAACCATCCAGATATAATTTACATAGTGAAAAATAGTGACTTCATATTTAACCAATAAAGAGAAAAAAATATAAAGAAAAAATGTCATAGAGTGATGAAAGTGATAAAGACAATAATACTTCAAAGTCCGTTTTCAAAATCCAAAAACGTGTAAAGTGCTAGTGCTTAGTCTTCCTCCCAGTGCCACACACGGGTCCCCCTGGGGCAATGCGCACTCACCACATAGATATCGTTTTAAACTTTGTAGGTAGCCTGAAATCGGTTATGGATTAGAAGGTCCCCAGCTTTTTCTCCCATATGCTAAGGATGTTGTTTTACATGCTGTAAAAATCAGAAGGAACTCCTCATGGTGTAGTATAAACAGTTTATTTGATAAAAACAAAATAGAGACTCACATGTAAACAGAAAACCGGCCGGTATTCCATGAGCTTCTGTGCTCACTTCCGCATTAGCTGTGAGGTCAGATAGCCCCGCCCCAACGCATTTCGTCACCAAGGACGTTCTCAAGGGGAATGCAGGTCTATCAAGGTCACAGAGGAGAATTGCCCCCTTACATTGTGGTTACTCGAGAAGTACCCTCTTACATTGGTAGTTGGTGAAAAAGTGCTCCCTTACATTGGTGATCAGTGGAGGGCCCCCTTTATATAGTTGGTCAGTGGAACAAGTGCCCCCTTACATTGGTGGTAAGTGGGTGAAGGGTCTATTTACACTGCTGGTCAGTGGGAAACAATGCTCTCTTACATTGCTAATCAATGTAGTGCCTCCTTAGATTGATGATTACTGACCACAATTACATTGGAAGAATGTCCTGCTACATTGTAGTCAGTGGGAAGAATGCTTCTTTTACAAGCAGCTACAAATATTGATGTCATTGTATACTTACACGAGAGACCTATGGTGCTGCTCTGCCAAGTGAAGTAAATTATGCAGGCACTGACAGGCAGGAGATTAATCTGCCAAGGAACGCCTAGCAACCTCTAGAGGAACCCTTGCTGAAATAAAGCATTCAGATAGTGATATTTCACTATTTAGGTTGTTATCACTTTCTGCTTTTGACCTTCATGACTCCTCCTGGGTCAGACAGCTCACTTCCCGAACATTGCTTATGCCCTGCCCTTTGTTTCTTGACTACATCTCCGATCCCCACTCTACTATTGATGCTTTTCCAAAGTTTACCCTGACAAAAAACTTTGAGACAAATATATAGTTGAGAATTATAGCCACTCTTCAGCATCATCTCTTCCCAAGTAAAACCCTTGGCCCATGCCTATCCATAAACTTGCCCAATAACCAGTAACCTGCTTTGACCTATCTGGCTGGCACTCATCCCAAAGACCACAGTCAAATTTTTTTCCCATTTTGTGGCTTAAAGATCATAATTATTAGTTATGTTCTGGTAGGGGTTGATTTTTTTTCTGGTAACTGACATTATCTTTCATTATATGCTCATAAAACAATTTCATAATTGCTTAGGAACATTTTATTATGTGTTTTATCATGAATACTTTGTTACAACATAGTGAAAAATCCTTTGATAGACTTACCGGTAATGGTATTTCTAAGAATCTTCCAGGACGGCAACCTGAGAGATGATTGGCTCCTCCTACTACAGGAAACAATTGAGTAGAGTTTAAAAATCCCTCCCACCCCCTTGTCCCTCAGTTGAGGTAAAAGTAGACTATCTCTACCAGAGCACGAGTGAAATGCACCAACATTCATTCAATGAAAACACCATTAAACATAGATTAGGATGGGAAGTAGGCTTGCAATCCTGGAAGATTCTCAGAAATACAGTTACCGGTTAGTCTAACAAAGGATTTCTCCAATCATCTTCCAGGTAGGCAACCTGAGAGAATTGGCAAGCACACCAACAAGCCTACCTTATCAGGGCGGGACCACAGACTGTAATACTTGTCTGCCAAACGCTAAGTTTTGTTTGACAGAACTTCCACTCTGTAGTGTCTGGTGAAGGTGTCCTGCCTCGACCATACAGTGGCTCTGCAGACCTTCTAACATCCAATGCATGAACTCCTCTTCCCTGAGGCCTTGTGGATTGTCACAAAAGAGAGGTTAAAATTATCTCTTGAGACCTATGGAAAAAGGTAAGGGAAACCATTGGCACATACAAAGGATCTGGTCTAAGTATCACTCTGTCCAAAGGATATCTAAATAAGGATCCTTAATAGATAATGCCTACAAATCCCAGGGAGAGAAAACTTTACTTTGTACCGGACAAGAACTAATAATGGCTGTAAGAAATTGTTTTAGCAACGGTTCAATCAGCAATTTTTTCTAAAGAAAAACAGAGAAGGTGATAATCATACTTTTAAGGTGCTGAGGGGCATACCCTTATCAAAACTCTCTTGAAAGAAATCCAAAAATCACCGGAACTGATGGAGAAACAATGTTCCTACGTAAAACACCAATAAGAAAAAAAAATGTCTACACTACTATAGATCTTTCTAGTGACCAGCTTCCTACTGGAAAGGAGAGAGTGTCTACCACTCTGTCTGAACAACCTTTCTTCTTTAACAACCTCCTTTCAAGAACCGAAAAAAATTGGGATTTGAATGTAGCATAGGTCCTTGAAAAAGAAGATCCCCCTGAACTGAAGTTCCCACGGAGGGAGAATAGACTGACTAAAGATCTGAAAATCAGGTTCTCTTGGGCCACCAGGGAACTATCAGAATGAGAAAGCATCCTGCCTGGCTTAATTTTTGTAAAATCCGAGGGATCAAGCACAGTAGAGGAAAAGCGTATCCTAGGTTGAACACCCAATCCTGGGCTAGGGCATCTATGCCTAATAAGCCCCCTTCTCTTCCTCTTGAAAAGAAAGCTCTTATTTTTCTGTTCTCTTTGCTTGCAAATAAGTCTATTTCCGTTTGGCCGACTATCGGATTAAAAACGTCTTGATGCAGTTCCCATTCGTTGTGGTGAATAGGTCTTCGGCTTAGGAAATTTGCTTTTACATTGTACTGCCCTTTTATGTGCACAGCCGAGAAAGACTGGACATTTTCCTCTGCCCAGAGAAGAATGTTCTGAGCCACTGCCAATAGGCCTGGAGATCAGGGGCCACACTGATGATTAAAATAAGCCACTGTGGTGGAGTTGTCTGAAAAAAATCTGAATATCCTGACCTACTAGGATGACCTTCTGCATTCTCCTCAGCACCTCCATTTCTGAAAATGCATGAATCAGAATAACGTCCAGATAAGGAATCAGGAAGACACCCTAAAGATGCAAAACTGGTATGGCTTCCGCCAAAATCTTTGTAACATTTCTCAGAGCTGCAGAGAGGCCAAAAGTGATGAGCCCTGAATTGCCCGGGATATGCTTCTTTTCCTGTTTGAATCGCAAACCGAAGGAACCTCTAATGTTCCCTACAAATTGGAATGTGAAGATACGCATCCTTTAGATCCAGATTGATCATAAAAACTGACTTTGTAAGCGTCCTTTGCACGTAGTAAATGCACTCCATGCAACATTTCTTGAAAACCAAGAACCAATTTAGTTTCTTCAGGTTTAGGATCATTCTGACTCTTCCTCCCATCTTAGAGACTAGAAACACATGGGGATAAAATCCCTGAAACATTTGATTTTCTGCCACCGGAACTATAGAATACTGGAAAATTATCATCTAAATGCATTGCTGCAAAGCTAAAGCTTTTACACAATTCCATGGTAATTTGGTAAGAAAAAAAGGTCTGAGGGGGGATAGAAAGAAACTCTAGGTGATAATCTGTCTTTACTAGATTAAAAATGTACTGACTTTCCAAGATCTTCTCCCACTGATAAAAAAAAGAGAAATTTTACCCCCCACCATTTTGTATAGTAATTTAGCATCTTTAGTGGAGGGCTCTGGAGTATTAAAGAGCAAACCCCTGCTTTATCTTTAATGGCCAGCTCATTCTAGGGGTCTGGAATCCTTTGCCCTGTTCTTTTGTTCTGGTGGTGGACGAAAAAATCTTTTATTGCAAAATCTCTTCCTCTTTTCAGGAAATTTCTTTCCCCTCTCCGATGATCTGGCTAGGACTTCCTCTAAACCAGACCCTAAAACCAACTTTCCTTTAAAGGGTAACCCACAAAGTCTAGCCTTTGAAGACACATCCCCCTACCAGGATTTTTACCGAATGGCACATCTGGCAGAAGAGCCCCTGACTTAGCACAGGCCCTAAACGATTCTGCTGAACCATCAGCCAAATAAGCCACTGCCTTATCCACTACTGATAAGGACTCTAAAATCTGCTCTGTCGGAGCACCCTGGGAGAGGTGTTGAGAAACTCTTTCCAACCAAAACTCCATGTTTTTAGCCACACAGGTGGTAGCAACAGCTGGTGCCATAGATGCCACATTAGCAAAAGAGCTTCTGCATTCCGGTCTATTTGATCTTTAATATTACCAGCATCCTCAAACGAAAAATCAGATTTCTTTGAAATCTGAGCCAGTGGAGCATCTAATTTTGGACACTTGAAATATCTGTCATAATTTTTTGTGCTAAAAAGGGAAATTTTGTTTTCCAGGATCTAAAAGATAGGAACTTGCGCTCTGGCTCCTTGCATTCCCAGTCTCCAATTGACTAATGAATAGGAAAAACCCTACCTCAAGATTCCAACAAACCCTTATATACTCTATCCTGAACTGAAACAGCTTGCCTGTAACTAATTCATTTCCTCCAATGGGAATAGATGTCTAGAGGGGCGAGATTCCATATCTATATCTATGGTTTCCACCTCTTCCAAAGAACTATCAGATACAGAATCTTTGTCTGATATTGCCTCATCCAATTCTTCAGCAATAGGCCTAACTTTAACCTGAGCTCCTGGAACTGAACCAGAAGGTCCTGGCAAAACTGGAACAGCAGGGGATGATGGTAATAATTCTGAAATTACACTCTTAAAAGACTGAACCTTGGCTACCATCTCAGTCTTTATACTTTCCAATAGGCCCTTCATAAGATTAGAGGATTCACTAGAAATTAAACTTGTTAAAGTGACATTAAACCCTCAGATTTTTTAACATAAACCAATACTGTAATGTGTGCCTTACTGTAATCCATGGTAGTTTCCCTTCTCTTTGCTGCTCTTCCTTTTAAATCCTCATGTCTTCTCATGCTTGGGGAGAACTTCCCTTTGCAGCTCAGGGCCTCTTCCTGTAGTGCTGGCTCAGGTTACAAACCTACACAAACCTATACACAGACACCATATATCCATTCCTGAGACAAGGCAGTCTGCTGCAAAACAGAAGTTCTGCCCAGCATGAGAACAGATACAGATTTAAAAGGAAGAGCAGCAAAGAGAAGGGAAACAACCATGGATTACAGTAAGGCCCACATTACAGTATTGTTTTATGTTAAAAAATCTGAGGGTTTAATGTCACTTTAAGGCAGAGATCGCAAAGGGCCTTTTGGTAACCGAAAGGCAGCTTGATATTACAGCTACCACAGCGCTTTTTAATATTTCTTGAGGCTGGGGCTGTCGGTGGAACAGGTGGCATAGATGCCGACTTTTCAGCACAAGAGTCCTGCAAGGAAGCCCAAACAAGACCATGTATTAACAAATCTCCTTGTACCGCAATCCTTCACCATACCGTCCAATTAGCCACTTACCAGGCCCTTGGCTTTAGACTCCCCACTCGCTTGTCTGCCATCCTGCTCCATGTAGGCAGCCGAGGTGCTCCCCACACTGTTCCTGGCTCTCTCAGGTTGCTGTCCGCGTCCACCCCGGTGGAAACCCAGAACGAGGCTTGAGGCTGCACCGCCAGCCAGAACCAGCACCCATGCCGCTACCAAACAACCACCAGGCGGCCGCAGAACACAAAAACCAGAGCTGCTTAGCCACAGCATCCAGCCGGGTCACAGACAGGGCAAAAATGCCGGGGCTTTAGAAGTCAGCTGGTCCAGAGGTTAAAAGGTGTGCTCCTGGAATAGAGAAGGGAAACCCTCCGAACTAGCGGCAAGGCTGCAGGGAGGAATCCATTATCAGAGCTGCACAGAGGGGGACCTGCGGCTTCACACCAGCCAGCTGGTCAGGAAAAATGAAAAATTTGATGTTGTACTAGCGAAAACACAATCGCAAACTGAGGGATGAGGGGGGGTGGGATGGATGTTTAAACTTTGTTCAATTGTGTTTCCTGTAGAAGGAGGAGAAAATCATCTCTCAGGTTGCCGTCTTGGAAGATGATTGGAGAAATGTAGCATTTAAAATACATAACACTGGAACTTTCTGTATTGTTTAAAGACACCCTGTCGCCTGACCATTCATTAAAACAAAAATCTTCCCATATGATTATATGCATTTAACATATTTTATGTATGAGATTTAACTGTAAAAGCCTCTTTTGTGTAGACATCCAAAAGCCCTGAGACTGCTGCTGGGCACCGCCATCTTGGACGTAGCATCAGCAGCCCCAATTGTCACTCAAGTGACACTATATAGCAGGGGTCGGCAAACTTCGTAAAAGGGGCACTGTGCTAAAAAAATTGTTTTTTCCTGGAGCAGTCAAATCTTTTAGCAAGTTCAAAGGCACATTGCAGGTGAACAAAAGATAATTTACATAAAGAAAGAAAAAAAGTAAACATTTTAAAATACTTGATTTTTCTGTGCTTTTACCCAAATTCTTCAGATTGGTGACAGGGTCTCTTTGAAGGAAATGTATGTCTAGATAACCATGTAAGAGAGATTACCTTGATATAATCGAATCAGTATGTGTTCTTCTTTCAAGAAGAAATCAACAGAACAAATTGTATAGAAAACACATTTTACCATGGACATGTAATAATTGGTTATGAATGTTTTTGTTTAAAACTTCAGTCTTTCCTCCCTACCACCTTTGCAGCATGTCATTTTCTCTGCTAGGAACCATGTTCTGAAACACTTTTTTAGTAATATTGCCAGTATCACAGGGGTTGCTAAGGATTCTTGTCAAGCCTTTAAAATGTTTTCATATTTATCTGTTAAAGAGAATATCCCCCACCCTCCAGTGTTGTTTTAATTTTCCAAATCCCTACTTATCTTGTCCACTAGGTTATTACATACTCATACTCACACATCCAGCAAATCCAGAATCGTTCTGCTTCAATCTACTGATTTGCTACTGCACATTGGGCCCCGCATTGCCAGGTTCTCTACTTGAGTCATCGGGGGAAGGCTGTCTCTTCTGGGTTCTTGCAGCCAGCCCCCTTTATAATACTCTGCAGGGGGTGGCTTGCAAGAACAAGGAAGAAACAGCTGGACCCTGATAATGCAAAGCAGCACATGGGCCGCAGAGCACCTGAGGCCTCCTGGGATGTCTGATGTCAGTATCCCAGAAAGCTGCAGGGGAATGGGACATAACGCTTGCCTAAGTGAGAATCCCAGAAGGTATGGGAGGAATTAAATCCCTACTTACGCCCCTTCCTTACCATTGAAACCACAAAGCTACTCATCCACTCACTTGTTATCTCTTGTCTTGACTATTGCAACTCCCTCCTCATTGGCCTACCACTACTCAGGCTATTCCCCCTTCAGTCTATCATGAATGCAGCTGTTAGACTCATCCACCTAACTAACCACCCAGTGTCTTCAACCCCCCTCTGCCAATCCCTACACTGGCTTCCACTCGTCCAAAGAAAAAAATTCAAAATATTAACAACCACTTACAAAGCCATCCACAACTCTCAAACAACTCACCCCCACACAGCTACCTTCTCATGTATTACTTGCCCTCTTGTCTTGAATTGTATTGTGATTGTAATGTCTTCCTTATATTGTAAACCAAACTGTTGGCGCTATATAAGTCCTGTATAATAATATAATAATAATAATGAAATGTCCAATTACAAGAGAAGAGGGGGGAGGTAGGAGGACAATAAGATAAAGTAGGTGGGGAGGGTGCAGATCCAGTTGAACATCTTAAAACCTCTTGTATGCAAATAATTTGTACAGCGGGGGAAGTTATCAAAACTGGAACAGACAGAATTTGGAGCAGTTGCCCATGGCAGAGATCCCAACCTGAAATAAGTCATTCCAGGGAAGTGCCCTTTTCATTTCAGGGAGGTACACTCTGTCAAACCCCCCATGCACAGAGAGGGGGGTGTGCAACAACAAGGAAGAGAGCACTCACCCCTAAAATGATGGCAGATAGCAAGGGAAACATTAGCTTCTTTGCTATCTGCTGTTTTTTTTTAGTATTCTGACAGCTGCTGCCGTCAGAATAAAAGAAAAAAAAACCCAGCATAGGAATGAATATCTAGATTGCTATTGGCTATTTTAATTTGCAATAGCAAGCTGCCTATTGCACCTGCCCTATGCTGCTGTCAGTCAGTAGAGGAGGACCTGATTGACAGCAGCAGTGGGCGGGTGCAATAGCTAGTCAGCTATTGGCTATTGCAAATTGAAATATTAAATAGCAATCTAGCTATTCATTCCTATGCTGTTTTTTTTTTCTAACTGACGGCGGCCGGCGGCCCCGATTTCAATAAAAAAAAAACACAACGCACAGCTAGATAAGCAGTAAACTAAGTAAACCTTTCTGGGAGAAAATGTTTCTCAACCTGGTGTCCGGGAGCCGCTATCTTAGAGCAGAAGACTCCCGGAACAACCGGGAGAGTTGAGATGCCTGCCATGGCAACCAGTTTGCCTCTTCAGTTTGTTTAGTTAAGCTTTGAAAATGAAGGATAGAAGCCAATTGGTTGCCATGCACAGCTGCTCCAGATTCTGTCTGCTCCAGTTTTGATAAACTCCCCCCACTATGTTTAGTGACCCTATAAAAAGTGACTACATGCATGACAACGTAGCAAAGCAGAAGTAAATATAAGATAAGCTTTTATCAGCATCTCCAATGTTCATGTTTTAGCAATGGCGACCCATTCCCTCAGAACTTCGTATCAAGATAATTGAAGTCGGTTTTGGTTTTTTTTGCTGTTGGGCTGTTACCAGCTAAATTCCCAGCATTCCCAGAAGAACTCTCTCGAGATTTTCAGATTCCAGTAGTTTTTTTTATTTGCATGGTTTCATATCTTAAGTGCTTCTAGTGTGTTTGAATTTCACGGAAAGCCATTTTTAGTTCAGCTTAACCCTTCCCCTAGCTTTGCATGGATATTAGCCGCTTTCTGCTTCTGGCTGTTTTCGTGTTTGCGCTTTTCACAAATAACGATTTTCAGGCTGGAATTTGTTGCTCAGCTCCTTCCCTATGAACCTTGTGTTTATGTGTTATATAACACTCTTGCCTCTTCCTTGATAGGAAGAGTTCTCTCTCTGAAGCTTGTTGTCAAGTAGAACTTAAAGCAGAATTCTGGGTAAAAATCTTATTAACCCCTGCAGTGTGGCTACCCCTCATTTTACCCTACAATCAAACATAAAAAGTTATACTCACCTGATCCTTAAAGCCGGTTTGCTCTTAGACTGGTCCCTTCCATCTCGCTTCCCCTCCGCTGTAGCGGTCTAAGGTCCCTGAATCATCATGTTCTATACAAGTGGATAGGATGTGAGGACGCTGAGGGACATACCATTGCTGCAGAAGAGGAGACAGGCTGGAGGGAGCGATGTCACACCAGCCAGCTCTGAGGCTTGGGTGATTGGGACTTTGTTATTTTTGACCCTAGGCAAAAACGAGCACTTAAAATGACCATACACCTATAGATTACGTGCATATTTTCTGTGGTCAGATGGGAAAAGTGCAACAGATTCCTCCATCTACGCTAAACTGTCCGGATGAAGGAATATTCCACAGGGTCGAGCTTCAGTATCTTACTAGTCGGTCCCGCTGGCTCTCAAAATACCTGAACAATCTGATTGGATGCAGGCATTGTTCAGGTATTTTTAGAGCCAGCGAGGCTGACTAGTAAGATACTGAAGCTTGGCCCAATGAGAGATTCCTCCTTCCACACAGTTCCGGTCCTGTGCGATCTGCAAAAAATAGCGCAAGCAGCATTTTTTGCAGATCGCACTGGCCCGAAACGCAGGCACTAATGTGCCACGAGTTCGTGTGCCGGCGATCGAGCAGCGTGTGGGGGAAGCGTGGCTGTGGTGTCATTGAGTTCACTGGACCGCCACACCCCCTCCCACCCCAAAACAAAGTGAGCCGGTGTTCTATCAAAGTTTGTGACTGCGTTAGAATGTGTGACTGGTGACGAGGTCACACATTTTAACATAATCCCGCCCAGTTTTTCGGCGGTAGTCACGCCCATTTTTTTCCGGTGTTAAAATATGTGACCGGCAAAAGGTGTAGAATTCAAAGCTTTTTCATCTGTTCCAGGGCAGATCGGCATCGCGGATGGTATGTGCAGGAGAACCGATCTGCCCTGAAACAGCTGATCGGTCCTGAAATCTCACTTCTATCGGACTCTGTGAAATGTGAGATCAATAGAAAATCTGCAGATAATCTACAGGTGTATGGCCAACTTTAAACCCCTGCAGTGCGGAAGAAGCCCCAACATTTGTACTGGGAATTGTTCTTTAACTTGTCTGGCATAAGCTGGCCATAAACATTAATATTTTTCTTGTTCAGCCCTGGAGAAATATTTCCATTTCCTCATCCACGCTAAACAGCATGGATAGAAGCATCTGCTGCTGGATACTGTATTCTGACAGATGGCGCCCACAGCTATCAGAATACCTGAACAGTGACTGCAGCTTTTGTTAAGCTGGTTGGTGCCAGCAGGGCCACCCATGAATCAGCAGGAAACGGGCAGCTTTAGTGGAAAGAAGGATTTCATTGGATAGATTTCTGTGATAAAGATCTGATTTCATTAGGTTAAGACCCGGTTCCACCAAAATGCTGCTTTGTTCTGCATAGTGTAGAGACGGATTAGAACCACTGTCAGCTTTTGTTATCTGTGTGTGCCTTTTGGGAACAAAACCTGATCTAAGGTTTAACTGTTCTTTGCTATATCTAGAACAGAACTTTGGCAGGAGGTTTTCTTTTGTAGTAGAGCGGAGAAGGGTTAGAACCTCTCTTTGGTTTTTATTGCCGTTTGCATCTCCACTGGGGAGGTGTTCTCAATTCCTGTCCTGTTGACATCCTGTGTGTAAGGGCCTGTTCACATGATTTTCAGGTGCGGATCTGCAGACGGGGTGCTACTCATGCAGTGCATTTTTGATGCGTTTGTGGCGCGTTTTTCGGTCCGGATGCTGACAGTTCTACCTGCAGCATATTAACCCTCACATGTGACAAACTTTTTTTGGATAACATGACCAGCATACAAGATATGTGTAATCACTCACCACATTCTTTCTTCTGGGCACTACTGTACACTGAGTATTATTATACAGGATTTATATAGCGCCAATAGTTTGCACAGCGCTTTAGTATTCATCATACAGCTCTGATGCTATATGTATCCACTTTTTATTTTTTTGATGCACATTTTTAAACTGTATGTCGCCGGGGTCGTAGAGCATTGGCCTCGCCCCATCAATCCGACGAATCGATCAATATCCAGGACCATGTTAGTCAAGACTGCTGGTTTTCCCTCTGATGACCATCCACCATGATGAGGAAATCATAAAAAGTGGAGCAAGAATACATTTTTTTTTCTTTGCTTAGCTGCATAGCGTTCTGTTTGCGTTGCGTTTTCGTTGCTTTTTTGACGCGTTCGTGCGTTTCCTGACCGGACAAAATGTGACATGCAGAATTTTTTCAGTCAGGAATGGAACAGACTGCGCACGTGAGAACTGTAGCCCATAAAACACATAGGGATACATATGGATGCATATTTAGTGCAGGAGCGTACGGATCAGGTCAGCACAGAATACGGACGTCGTGTGAACAGGCCCTAAAGGTGTAACAGGGTGTCACCAGTCAAGAAATCTCTCCAGCGGGGCACTCACTGGCAGAAACAAAAATCTGACAAAGGTTTTAACCCTTTTCTATTTAAGAAGAAAAGCATTAGGATGGGCTGGGCATGAAGTCAGGGATTACACAGCCCATGATGCAAAAAAATAACATGAACAAGTTTGTAAAGAAATACAAGATAATATGTTAAACAGAAAAAGTCCGGTGTGTCCTGCGGCAGATGCAATATAAGAGGACTCTGGAGAGAGTCAGAGCTGCTCAACAGCAGCTGAGATCACTACTGTCACTGCCAAATGGCCGGCCCCATATTGTTACATAAGACCTGGCAGAGGGGAAATGGGGGGAAATGATTTTAGACAGACAAAAGCAGAAGTCTATTTTGCTGTTTTCTCTATATTCTTTTGTAGCTGTTATAGCTGACCGAAGTGATTATTACGGCACTCGTGTCATTCCATGGGAAAGAGGCGGCAGTACTTGCTATTTTTCCTCTCCATTTTTTATATGTTATGCTAGCCATACACACCTCAAATATTAGCCCGCTCATCCACCCGGCTCAACAAACTTTGATTACAAAGTTGTTGGCTGAACAATGACTGCATCCAATCAGATGCAGTCACTGTTCGGGTATCCAGAAAGCTTTGGGTGTGCGTCAGCTGTCAGTCTGAACACAATAACCAGCAGCAGGAGATCAGTGTTGATTGTGGGCTTGGTGCGAACCTGGTTTGCCACTGATTGCCCCTGAAAATCTTCCACTGACATATTCCCCTCCTGGTCCAATCAGTTGTGGCCAGGGCATTTCCCATTCTTTTGTGATGTGTAGTTGCAGTGCTTTCCCTACACTATTCACCACCTGAAGCCGGGGGGGGGGGGGATGGTGCTGTCAGTGAATGGTCATTCTGGGGGGGAAGGGTTGGTGACTAATGGTTAAACCTTATTACCTCTGGGTCCAGCAGCTCTGTCCGGCATCCCATCTAGCTCACTGACATCACTACGTACCAGAAGCTGGGTGGGACGCCAGCCCGAGCATCCTGCTCAGCTCCTGGCAACATCAGTGAGCTGGGCAGAAGCCGGACAGAGCGTTGCAGGTTGCTAAGAGCTTTTAGCAAACTAGGATGCTGTGGTCACCCCCCTCCTGCGGCAACCGCCTCAGGCTGCCCCATTTTAGGAACAGCGCTGGTACAACCAATTGGGCTGCAATATAGGTATGTCCGTGACAGATTTGCGCAGGTTTGCTCTAAGCCACTGGACAACAAAGATTCCTCCATCCACACTGTTCAACATTGATTGGGGTATTGAGTGATATGGCCACCTTTACTCTGATAGCCTGATGCTGTAGCTATTGTGAGGCTTTTAAGGCTTGTTCACACGATTTTCTGGTCCAGATCTGGAGACGCGGTGCTATGCATGCAGTGCGTTTTTTTGTGTGTCTTTGAGTGGGGCTGTCAGTATGTTAGCTGCAGTGCGTTTTCGTTGCTTTTTTGACGCGTTCGTGCATTTCCGGACCGTTTCTGGACCGGACAAAATGTGACATGCAGTATTTTTTTTGTCCGGACAGGAACGCACTGCGCTCGTGAGAACTGCAGCCCATAAAACACAAAGGGATGCATTTTGGGTGCATAAGCGCACCGATCTGGTCCGGACAGAATCTGGATGTCGTGTGAACAAGCCCTCAGTGCCAAAAGTAAAACAAATAAAAATCCCATGTGTGTACATATCCCTAGCGGTAAAACAGACCTTAACTGTCCACTCACCTGAGCCCCAAAGTTGTCTATATATCTAACAATACGATTTTACAATCTCCTCCTACAATCTTACAAAATGTACCAAACCTGGGTAAAGTGAGGGCGTACCTACTCAAATGGTATCCAGTGAGGCGCGCTCTTGCAATACCTAGTAGTTGTTAGATTGCACAATCATTATATAATGTGTATGGTCAGCCTGACACTTACCCAAACACTAAAATGAATGCTTAGGTCATAACCTCTGTCCTAAAACTTAACTTCAACCTAAACTAACCCATTATGCTTAACCTTACCTCAAAAAGCCCAACTCCAGGCTCACTTTTTTCCCACTGCTTGCACAGTGTCCACCAAGGAAGGTCATTTCCTTCTCTTGTCTTGAGCGTGCACCATTCACAGTTTCTGCCTCTGATCTTCACAGGGAATCCAGGTCAGGCCCCTTACTTCCAGGCTGTGTATTAACCCCTTTAGCACCATGCTTAAATATGTGACATCCGATCCTTTGGTGCTGAAATGTTACAAGTCAATGCTGAAATACAATGTAAGGGCACCAAAAGATCTGTGGGGAAATCCAGTAAGCAAATATTTTCTCTCCATATATACATTATGCTTTCTGCTTAGTTGATCTCCATATTGTTTGTATCGGGGGCAAATATCACAGAATTGAATGAACAGAGATTCTGTGTCGAGGGCCGGATTTACTCTCTCTGCCCCAATGCCAGGTTCATCAATGCTCAGAGGAAGTGGGTTAAATGATGTTGGCCATTAGTCTGAGGACATCTTGCGGCAGGAAAAAAGTAGTGCAGGGGAGATCTCTGTATTGAAGCTGAATATTGCAGCAAAAGCGAGCTTCATTATTTTATATTTCAGTGGCTATTCATTGTAATCAGGGCCAGATTTACTCTCTCTGCTGCCCCAAGGCCAGGTTCCTCAATGCGCCCTCCTACCCGCCAACCCCCCCTCCAAGATAACTTGAACAGAACAAGCGACAGCTTCCTCGTGTGTACATTTAGCTCTGCTTGTCCAAAGCAGGGCTAATTGTAGAAAACGACCACCCGCCCGGCGCCCGGAACTGCATGTCCTGGGCACCGGGAGTTAGGAATTGCACACCCCCTGCTGCCCCTCTACTCCCTGCTGCCCCGGGGCTGGGCCTTGGTTGGCCTTGTGGGAAATCCAGCCCTGTCTGTGTCTGTTGAGAGGGATCTCAATGAGCTTTGTAGCTTTGATAAAATGCAACCAATGCTATTCTTCTTTGCTAGATTTTCATTGGTGGATTGTACAGGCCCCGATCACACCTCAGCCTTCTGGAAACGCGCGTTGTGGTTTTTTCCCATGTTAGCTGCATGTCGCCATTGATTATAATAGGTGCCACATGCACAACAAACTCAGGAAATTAGCTCATGTAGCAGATTTTGCTACATGGGTACCGTGTGTTCTTCCTACACGTTTTAACAATAATTGCACCACAAGTGTGGAGAATGTTTTTGACATGTTCCATTATTGTGTGTGCAAGCGCGCACATTCACGGAATGTGAAGGTGTGAACGGGGACTCGGGGTAGCTCTGTATATAAAGGGGTAGCTCTGTATATATATAAATAGCACATAATTCTATAATATAACATAGTTAATAATAAAGACTACATACTGCCACATATTTACTGAAGAAGGGTCTAATTTCTTATGTAAATATTAGTTCCAGCATGGAGAGGAAAGTGCTGGCCTACCCCTCCTGTAGTTCCTTTGGTTCCTGCAGCTTATCTACAATGCCTGCTGAGGTAGTTTCTGGTAAGGACAGGTGTACTTTAAATGAGTAATTTGTAGGCCTTCATTTTAGAAGACAGTTAGGCCCGAAGCAAAAAAAAAAATAGGCGGAGGGCATACATGACTAAGTGAAATGGGGAAACAATGATTAAATAGTTAATTAAGGATGGGTTAACAGGGGGCATGTTCCTTACCTGATTGGTCAGCTAAAAAGTTCAGGTGGAGCTTCACGGTGGTCCAAGGAGGAGGGTCTCACTGGAGTCATTCAGATATTTGTATAATAAAAGAGCTGCTATGGCCATTTAACTCCAGCAAGAAGTGTGGTCTATCTTATTGGGTTGAAGAGGGAGGTGGGTGGTCATGGCAGTCTTTGTAATTAGGTAATTGGGACATCAGTTCTACATTAGTCAAGCCTTTTCAGTATATTAGATGCCTGGTCTGTCTCTGTCTTCAGTACTTATTGAAAAGAAGTAATGAACCAGAACAATCATGCAGCAACAACTGGCATCAGAACTCTTGCGAATCAGGAAGTATAAAAGCTATGACAGTCAGGTTAGGCAACTAGTATCTTCCGAAGGAGAGGTCAACTTTGATAGCCTCCATATTTCTCTTGATACAGACTTTCTTTAACCACTTGAAGACCGGGGTGTTTACCAGGGACGTGCAGTAAGGTCCCTCCTAGGTGAGGCATTCCCCCTTTTGTATTGTTTAAAGCTCTTCCATGTGCAACTTGCTTTGAAGCTAGTTATGAGTTCATGAGTGCGTTTGCCATTAATTTTGCTTGTTGGATTTGGTGTGGGGACACGTCTGAGAGGAGATCAAAGGGAGTTCGTGTACTGAACTCCCTTTGATCTCCTGTCACAGAGCCATGCCGGTCCCGGCCGCATCGGGCACAGCGGATCTCGGGACCGGCAACGGCAGTGACAGCTTCTGACACAAGCGATCGAGCGTCTCTATAGACGCTCGATCGCTTGACTGTAAAGCTCCCAGCCGGCCGTGTAATTACAGCGGCCGGCCTGGAAGCTGCTCGTCGGGCTCCACTGTCTGCTCGTCACAGACGAGCAGACGAGTGGATTTTCGAGCCCTGTATATATATGTATAGATACATCTATATAGATCTATATAGATGATATATAAAGAATAAGGAATTGTGATAACCCATGCTAACATACTATGAACTCTACTGTTGGTTCTGTCAGTAAGTGTGTTACTGGCAGGATCACCAGGCGAAAGTTAGGGCACAGGTCTCCGTGTACCTCGTACCTCGTACCACTAATTATTACGTATTCCGTATTGTTAGCGAAAATTACACAATCAGCTTTATATGTTATAGATAAAGACAGTATGGCCATCTACAATTTGATGCTGAGTTAGAGTCTGAAATGCATTGTAGCTCAAAGTTTTCAGTGCTAAATTCCCGGTCTTCGTGCCTCGATTGCCAAACGTTCATGTGTTTAAACAATAGCAGATGCCTAAAACTGATGTCATGGCAAAAAATGGATTTTTACGAAGAACACACAACGTTTTGTTAACTTGGCTGCCTTGTGATCTACTCTGTGGCTAACAATTACAATTCCGACTAAGAAGTTTGTTTCATAGCATGTGGTAAACAGGGCGCAATTGCTATAAATCAAAGAAATGATCAGAAATGAGCATTGATCAACATGGGACACATGAAAAAATTGGAGAAATATAAAATAGGGCACAAATCTATCTGTAGAGGGAAAAGGGCACAAATACAAAGATGTTTGTTCATGATTTAGTTGTTCCAGCACAGAAAGGATGAGGTGAGTATACTGAATATGGTTCAGATAGTGTTAGGGCATAGTTTAGGGGTTAGGATAGTGTTAGTGTTTGTAAGGGTTGAATGTCTTAGGGATGAAAGTAGAATTAAAGACTTCTGCAAGGGTTAAGTGCTTGTTTATGCCTAGGGGACAGGGGACTACAGTGTAAGCTGACATCATGCATTAGATGGGAGGATGCTGAGGGATATTCCACCAGCTGAAGCAGAGGGGAGAGAGGTGAGTGCTGCCAACTGGCAGAGCAGGGACCAGTAAATTGCTATACTCCCTTCCCTTAGGCATAAATAAGCACTTAACCAGGGCCATAATGTGGCAGCCTGAGGCTATTGCTTTAGGGGCATCTCTGTGGCTCACATTGGGGGTGGCAGGCAGAGCAACATGGCCGCTCTGCTGCACAATGTTGACAGTGTGTCTGCTGCCCTCTTTCTGGCCAGAGCATCCCGGCTTGCTAAGAGCAGAGCGGGGACATGTGTAAGGGCCATACACATCTTCCCGCCCAACTCTTAGTTGCCAGTGTCTATGTTTCTGCCTCCCCCCAATCCCGCATTGCCACCTTTTGCGTCTCCTGTGTAGTCTCGGACTACAGCTTTACGCACTGACAAAATGAGGTCACATGATACTTTTTACCAAAGACTCGCACATCAGTCACTTGCTAATCATTATGCGCATTTCTCCTAATCCCACCCAACATACTGGGTGTCCTGATGACTCCACCCAGTCAAATCCTGATCCCACACAGCACACTATCACCCTCCAGACATTATTTGTTTTAAGATGCAAAACCTATAAAAGATAATCAATGTTTTACATTTCAGCAGCCTGGCACATCCAGCACATTAAGATTACCCTTGGGCTTCGCTTATGTTTGCATTTGTTATGCCTACAGCGTTGCATAGGCCAATTCCACAATGACACCCCACTGTGAGGAAAAGGCTCCATGAATGCTGGGAGCTGTTTCTGTTTGCGCTTCCAAGTAGCAAGGGGAAGTGCCAGATAACCCCGCCCTCTACACCCTGCAGACTCTGGCAGTGCAGCGATAATGAGAAGAAGAAGAAATGCATAGTGCAGAAAGTACTGTGGTGAGATAAATTTGCATGATGACAATAGAACATAAGACTTAGGTATCAGTAATAAATACCAGGTGCAGATACGGAGATCTTTGTTGTTCATTACGTCATAGGGGTGTACTTTAAGGGTTAAAACATAAAGTATTATTAGCCCATAAAGATAAAATAACAAAACCAGCTTTTGTTTAGTTATTTACCTCCAATCCAGAAATTTCCCCTGCAGTACGTTTTTCTGCTGCTAGATGTTATCAGTCTGCTATCCAGCATCATTCAACCTACTTCTTCTAAGGCCCAGGTCATCAAGATCCCACCCCAGGCTGTGGCTGGACAATGATAGGAGAAGCAGCACAGTGATCAGCTCATCTCGTGTCAGTCTGCTTCTTCCCTTCAGCTCTGATGCACAGGAACTGCAAGAGGCCTGTACCAGGTTAAATTCAGGCACTTACATTAACAGTTTCAATGTCACCCGTCGGCTCTAACCATGAGGATGAGCGCACGTCATTCAACTCATAGTTCTCCTTTAAGCATTCCTCCTCTTTTTTTAAGGTGTTCTTCTTCTGGAGCTAGAGATATGGGCCTATTTTAGGAGTTAAATTGAGTATAAACGTGATGATACATTCAGAGTCATAGGCAGAATGAGAAAAAAAATGCTCCGTTTCCCCATCTTAAGCATCCATAATGCTAAACATCATGGATGGGGAAATCTGCCACCTATTGTATTCTGGCAGCCGACACCCACCGCTGTCAGAATACACAAAGAGTAGCTCTAGCTGACTGGCTGCAGTTACTGTTCGGCTGACAATTTTCAGCCTTAAACAAAAGTAGACTGACAAATCGACTTTTCTCAAACGGAGGGGTAACGGCAGCGCTACACACTGCTCAAAATTGCAAGCAGTGTATAGCTATCTTTAGGATTTGGTGCTCTAAAGGCTTGGCTTAATTGCTTACAGAATTAGTCATACGGCTATAATATAATCCTTAATAAATCGTAACAGGAGTGGCCTATCATTACAGTGCAATAATATTACCCAGACTTCCTTGTAAGATGAGACTTTACTGATTGTCTGAAATAATGTTAT
>NW_017306293.1:519229-520848 GCF_000935625.1 Nanorana parkeri | reverse complement strand
AAGCTGGTGAAAGGACGTCAATATTAACTGTAAACAAAGAAAAAAATGATGCAACCTTGAGGAACATTCCTCCTTGAGTTCTACTGTATTGAAAATAACTGATAACCTGGCAACAGTGGTCTGCACAGAGTATAGTAGAAAATCACTTTTATTTATGCTCTGAGCTTAAAAAAAGAGGCTCCTGCCGACAAAAATGTAGTATTTGTGAGATCGAAACAACATTTCTGAGATGGAAATGTAGCATTTCTAAAATTTCTGAGCAGAAACTTTTATCTGTGCAGTATTTGAAATGAAAGAGCTATTTTCTACTATTATATAAAGACCTCTGTAAGGATCACTTTTTATGACTTTTCTATTAAATGAAGCCCCAGACGAGCCTGAAGGGGGTATGCACCTTCTTTACTTAGTTGAAAAGAATTGATTACACCTGGTTTTAAGTTGTATAAATCATCGGAAACAATTACAATGAAAACATTGCAGAATATATTTATCATGTATATTGGCAAAGCTATTAACAAATTTGTTTTGCTATTTTTAAAAAATCTTTGTTATAATTATAGTTAAAGTAAGTCGAGAAATTGCCTTGAGCAGTTTAATAAGGGGCTCAGGAAACTTGACCTGTATAAATAGACCCTTTAAGACAGACCTAAAGCCAAAAAGTGTAAAGGAGCAGTCCATTGGGTGACCCTACAACAAGCATGCCTACTGTGCAAAAACACTCCAACATTGTGAAGAAAAAAAATGTATCCACTGTGTCCTGATCTAGGGCAGTCCAGGCAGCACACTACCCTCCAGGTGCACCTTGGGAGAAAGATGTCCTCAAGCTTCTTTCCCTTATTCTGTCCTCTCATATTCCTTAAAGAAGAACTCCAGGAATCTAAAAATTAACCCTTGCAGTGGGGTTACTCTCACAATGCAAGGGTTAAGGGCTCGTTTTGGTCTAGGGCACATGTGTCAAACTCAAGGCCCAGGGGCCAAATCCGGCCCACCAGGCCATTTCTTAGACCTCTACTTTCAGATCTAGGTATTAAGTTATTACTAAAACCAGTGATAATCGAATGCAGAGGCAATTATGATAAAGATTAGATACATTTATATAGTCTTACAGATACCTTTGAGGGCAACCATAATGTTGATGTGGCCCACGATTAAATTGAGGTTCACACCCCTGGTCTAGGGGCTCAAATAAAAAAAATATACTCACCTGATCCTCATTCCCACCTGGCTGCTAGACTGTTCCCCAGAGCCTCTTCCAAACCGGGCTCCAGTGGTCTAAGGACCGCTGACGCCAACACGTCTAATGCAGGTGACGTTGACTTGCATAGCACACGAGGACGCCAAAGGACATACCACAGCTGGAGCAGAAGGGGAGAGAAGTTAGTACTCACTGCCGCAGGACCAAGGATCAGAATATCTTCTGTATTCCGGCCCCTAGACCAAAAGAAGCAGCCAACCCTTGCAGTACAGGGGTAACCCCCACTGCAAGAGTTACTTTTTTACTAACTGTAGTTCCTCTTTAAGGCACCATTCACACTTGAGCTAAGCATAATTGTTTCAAGCTTTCTTTTAGCTTTTATACTATTGGTTTTGCGAGCATCTCAGGCTTGAGCATTTTTTTT
>NW_017306293.1:472743-518987 GCF_000935625.1 Nanorana parkeri | reverse complement strand
TTTTGGGAGCTTCTGGGGTTGGGGTTTTTTTTTTTTTTTTTTAGCCAATGCAAAGCTTACATATTAGGCAAACAATGTCACAGTTTATTGGGGCCAAAATGCTTAACCCTGCTCCAAAAGAAGTACTTTTTCGAGCTACACACATTTTATTGTAAGTAGGGATATTAATGGGGCTTTCTGAGATGGCAAAATACAACAATCAAAACATCCATAGTTGTAAAAAAAAGTTCATTTTTATTAAATTAATATTATAAAATCTTTAGTCCTACCATAAAATCAATGAAAAAACAAATGACATAATGTTTGTTGGACAATCATAACCGACCATTCATTTGCTAGACTTCATTACATTTCACATAAATTACATATATAGGTTTATTCACAAAGCTAGCCGAAGGATCAGCCGTAGCTCCTTAGTTTCGGCCGAAGAAGAACCAAAGGGCTGCTGTACTGGCTATTCACTATAGCCCATACAGCTTCCAAAGTTGGCCGAGCAGCTCAGTCGAGCCGAAGGCATACAGGTGAAACTGGTGAATAATTAGAATATCGTGCAAAAGTAAATGCAGTAAGTGCTTCAAAAGGGGCCCAAACCAAGTACTGAGTACATATGCATGCTTGTACTGATCAGAGGTCCGATATTGTTCTATGTACAATCCTTGTTTTATTGATTGCATGTAATAATCTACTTTTTTGAGGTTGTGGATTTGGGGTTCTTGGGGTTTTCATGAGCTGTAAGCCATAATCATCACAATTATGACAAATCACGGCTTGAATTATCTTGCTTTGCATGTAATGAGTCTATCTCATATATTAGTTTCACCTTTTAAGTTGCATTAGTGAAATAAATGAACTTTGCACGATATTCTAATTATTCGAGTTTCACCTGTATGCTTCGGCTCGACTGAGCCAAGATGAAACCCGAAGCGGGCCGAACTGGATCTGTCATTGCAACTGGCCAGAGCCAGCCATGAGATCACGGTCGGCTCCGCCAAGTTGTTATTCCTTGGCCTGGGACCTGCAAGAAGACTCTAGCAGGTCAGGGCCAATAAGAAACAGTTGGGCGGAACTAGCTGCCAGTGCTATTGTTTCTTTCTTTTTTTAATATTGTTTTCTTTTTTCAGTGATCTTTCTTTTTGGTTTTTCTTATTTAATTGATCTTCATTTTTTTACTTTTTAAAAAAAAATGTTGTCTTTTTTTTGGAACTCTTTATTTATTTTTTAAGATTTATCATTTATTTACCTTTTTAAACATTTTTTTTCTTTTCCTTTTTTTTTCTCTCTACTTTTTGCACTGATTTGCTATTCTGCTCGGTACCACGGAGGTACCGAATAGAATAGCCGAGCCAAATGCCGTACGGCGGCATTTGGCTATTCACTCCCTGCCATTCGGCCCCCTATGAGAATAGGTCGGACGCAGCGAGTAGCCTACCGGAGGTTCGGCTCAGCCGATCCAGGTGTTGGATCGGCTCAGTCGAACTCCTTCTGCACTTCGGCTTAGCCGAACATACTGAACATGTAACAAGACAGCCGAAGCAAACCAATGTATGGCTGAAATTAGCCGTACAAACCTGAAGTGAATAGCCGAACAGCGTTCGGCTCACTTCACTTTGGGACGGTTATTCACTCGGCTGTCTTCGCAGCTTTGTGAATAACCCTCATAGATTTGTCACCCATAGGGATACAATGGTTAGTTGCTTCTCTTGTGTAAGACTTTCAACAAGGTGATTAACGTTGATAATTCATGTAGCACTCCAACCTTCAACGTGTTTCACATTACAGCTTCTTCGGGAAGGTAAGAAAATCTATAATTGAAAGAATCCATGTAATTATCAACACCGTATCAGCATGTTCCACATAAATGTTTTTAACAAATATATTTGTGGGAAATATTTGCTTACTTGCTAGCATGATACAGTAGTCATGATGTAATAGTCACACAAAAGAATGTTTTGATTGTCATAAGGAACAAATATCAGTTGTACCGGAACATTGGAGTAGAGGTGGAGAGGAGAGGAGGCCTCTTGCACATGCCTAAAGATAATAAAATATTTTACTTGTAGCATCCATTCTAAATACAAAGGGGTAACTCAAACTAATTGAGTGCAACCACATAGCACATATCATCCCACCCTACCTTGACTGAATGTCTAATACACATCCACTTGTATATTGCACTCCAGACTCTGCCTCACCATTCAGTGCTGGTCAGTAGTGCAATACAAATCAATGATTGGGATTGCTTGGAATGGCTGAACATGATGCTTCTTACTTAGCATGTGTTCAACCATCGAGCTAACCTTATAACGAGACATCCATTGTCTCCTGTTCCCCCCAGCATGTGTGTGCGTCTCCTTTACGTTTCCCCTTATATCCAAATAGTTTGTGGCGTTCACCTATCGCAAGGCGCAACGTCACGGTGGGTAGACACATTTTGCTACAAGCGACAGAACACTCAGGGGCCTTTGAAAACAATGGGATTCCATTTTGAATCGAATATATTAGTGCAGAAAATGTATCTCCAAAGGGATGCCAGTGATGATTAATATCAAATAACAACTTTAGTGGGCGGGCAATTCCAAACAGAAAATTGTTGGATCATAATGAGGAATACTCCAAGATGGCACCAGGGGGTTTGGGTCAGCCCTGAGGAATGTTGATGTATTACGTCTGAAGATGGTGCATGCTGAGATATTTATTTTATGGCATAAAGATGATATAAATTGCTTCAGAAGATTAAACCATATTAGGTTTTACTTTTAAGATGTTATTCTCTTACTTGCTATATTATCTCAAATCACCACCAATAGCCACAGCAATAGAAATGTAACCATTTTAGGGGTTATTTACACCAGTGCTCTCTTTCTGTACTCTGGGTGCATTTTAATGAACACAAAGTTCAAACAAAATGACTAATTAAACTAGTAAAGGGGTGGATCACATGCTCATGCTCTGTGTGTTGTATTTTTGAAAAAATACAGCGTTCTACTGTTAGGTGTGCTAGTGAACTTTTACCTAATCAGGCTGATTTACTAAAGGGAATGTTAATAAATAAGGTGAACCTCTCTACACTTTGAATACTCTATCCTTTGTAAGGGAAATTAAAAAAACAAACAAAAAATATAACAAAACAGGATTTTTGCTATGACATGATTGGTTGGTTGAAGTTAACACAGCTTCATCCTAATTAATACGCTTATGGATCATTCACTTTGCTAAGTGAACAAGCTCTACTCCTTTAATAAACTAAACCCAAGCACACACTAAGGGAGTTATCTCCTTCCTGTACAGCCATCTCCTCCTTAAGTCTGATGTTCTTCTCCCATTGAGGTGCATGGGAGACAGACCTGGGTGCTATATCAGATGATGATTGGAAAGATGTTCTTCAAGGGGTCAAACAAGTTTCTTTGTCGCCCACTCGTAGGTTGACGCAATTGTTCATTATCCACAGAATTTATCGTACACCTGAATTTCTGTTTCGTATTGGGTATAGGGCTGACCCTAATTGCCCATAGTGCAATTATCACCAAGGTTCTTTAATCCATTTACTCTGGAGATGCCCTAAGCTAGTGAGGTATTGGGACGAGGTTTTGCAGATCCTTAATTCAGTTTTTGAATCCTCATTGTCTAATACCCCACTAGTCTGTCTCCTTGGTATTCTGCATGCACCGGATTTAGCCCCCCATACGACTGTGGCCATTAAACGGGCCCTATTCACTGCATCAAGGCTGGTGGTGCGTAAATGGGTTTCCTCCTCTCCCCCCACGCTGGATTTATGGCTTGGTGAACTAGATAAGATGGTTGAGCATGAACGAGTCACCTTTAAACAGAGAGGTAATATGAACAAATTCAATTCTATGTGGTCTAACTGGCTGTCTTACCGCGGACAGGTGACACCTGTGTGAACAACCTGTATATGTAACTATTGCTCGAGCGGTACAGGAAGCTGAGTTTTGAGTAAAGTATGACGTATAGACGACACTTCTGTATTGTTTAACATGTGGCGCTTACTGTTCAATCGCTACCTTTGGATTAAAGGCCCGTTTTCTGCTGTAATATGTACACCTCCTTTTTACTTTTGTTTTATTTAATTTTCTTTTGTATTTGTTTTTTGAAAAAATCAATAAAAAACTATCTGATTTAAAAAAAACTGAACCCAAAGTGTCAATGGCAATGTTAAAAAAACAAACAAAACTAACCCAAAACACGTCAATACAATTAAACACTTTTAAAGTGATATTACATTCAAACAGTTTTAAAGCTATTTCAAATGCTGATTAAATCAGTTACAATAGATGCTGCTCCTTGATGTTTAAAAGTTTTAGTTTCCTGCAGAACCAGCTAGGCCCCGGAGCACTGGCCCTGATATCCTGTTTTAGCATGGCTCCTTTCCCTTGCAAGGGTCCTATGGAGCCACCCTTGTATGTGCTAGTGAGCTGTGTGTGTCTCCACAAACGCACAGGTACAGCAGAGCAAGCCTCTCCCCTGCTCACTGCTCCATCTTCCTCCCATCTCCAACATAGTAGATAGAAAGCTGCTGGAGACTGTGCTCTCTCGTGATCTTGTACTGGATAAGAAGTTCAGCGAAGCCAAGCTGAGAGAGTTGGAAAACATATTGATTGTAAGTGCTTGAGCAAAAATGTAAAGAAATACTTTAATGGGCAATGTATATTTGCTGGATTTGGATTCGTTATTGAAAAGATGTAAGAGTTTGATACTACTTTAAAGCAGAACTGCGCTGGCTATGTACTCTGGAATTATATATTCATATTCATATATTTACATATTCTTAAAAAGCAGTAAATATGCCTTGAAACAAGTCAGCTACTGGCACTATGGTGTAACTTAGACTCAAAGTTTACAGCGGAAAATATTTTAAGTCTTCAGCAGCTCAGTTCAGTTTGCTCCCCCCTCCCAGCAGTGAGTTGACAGACCTTCAGTCTTCTAATTGTAAACAAAGAGCAGGTACACAGGAAGAGTAGAGCGCAAAGAGCTGAATGTGAGGGCAGCAGTCTCAGGTCTCGCTGCTGTCACCAGAGTGTGATGGAATGACACTCTTAGGCACCTTACCCTGCACAGAGATTTCACAGCTTGCAGGACAACAACCTAAGTGCCAGCAGACTGGGAGTGATTGTTACAGGGGTTGGTTAACTCCACAAGTAACCCTTTACACACACAAACAGTAGCCATCGCTGTGAGTTTTAATGGAAACACATATCAATAACAACATCTGCTGTAGCAATTCTGACCTTTAGGAAATGTCTGTGGCACTCTTTGCATCACCAAACAGTAATGTAACAGAGTTTAAAAAATATTGTAGCTTTCTTCAAAGGTGCAAAATCTTTTTTGAGTAATAATTTGAATGAAAATAAATTAAAAAGGGAGCAAGAGAATATTTACAGAAAATATATTGCATAATAGACAATATGTAACAGTAAAGTAAATTGGATCCATAGTTAAAAATACTTTCGATTGGTCTTTGGTTTTGGTAAAATCCAATCTGCTACAGAGTAAGCCCAATCTGATGTATTAAGCTCCCCAAACACCTTGCGATCATCGGACGACACTTTTTCGTCCGATTATCGAACCGTCATCCGATTTTCGTACGGCGGCTCCATCCAGCCCCGATTATCACAAGGTTGAATCAGTGGTAATTAAAAGAAAGCACCTGGACGAATTGCGGTAATCGACCACGTTTTTTCGTCTGCGCATGTGCAGTGTAAATCCTACGAATTTTGTTGTACCGAAACGCCACCAACCTTGCGAAAATCGTACGATCGACCGAAGTTTCTTAACCTGCTGGTTAGTCAAGAGTCGATCGATTGTACAGTATTTGCGGTTATACACTGCCCATCAATCTTATGAATATCAGACGGCAACGTGATCGCATACGGAAATCAGCCGATATTCGTAAGGTGTATGGGCACCTTTAAAGCCAACAGCTCCCATGAATGACCTCTAGCAATCTTGGCTATCTAGCCAAGTCAATCTAGTTATCAAATTTTAAACACAGTGCCTGAAATCGATGATCGGGAATTCCAAACCACCTTCACTGAAGAGCATAATGTGGGATCTACTATAGACAGAAATTGATTGACATACTGCACCCACCCACAGACTGTGATGTTATTCCTCTGGTGCTTGATGCATTGTTGTAGAATAGTATGTGCGCCTTATAAAAAATTAATTAGGAAGGAAGTTGGTCTATTGCTCTGCACAGGACATAAAAATACTTTTAACCTGAGCTGAGAAGCTGCCAACAGCAACATCAGACTGGGAGCCACGGCTGGGACCTTCTGATCTAGAAATACATTTGGTCTTACAAGCCTTTAGCACATGTCTAATTCACTTCCCGATAGCTAATAAAGTGGAACTCCAGTTGACACTTTTTTTTTAGATTTAAATATCTTTATTGTATTTTTGTACCAGAGAACTACAGTCATATGGAATGGAAATGTCAGGTTATACAGTAAACATTAAAAACACATTGATAATGATTAATACTGAATAATTAATTCTCACATTAATAAACACATTTATTTTTTGCACACATACTAAAATGCACATTTAGTACATGAAAACGAACTTAAAACCCCAAACAGTATACATTTTCTGAAAATATATAAAAAGAATAAAATGTTGGTAGGCAATTTTTATGGCACTTTTTATTTGTACTACTGTTTTTTAAATCTATATTTTAGTAAAAATATGCTCAAATTAATTTTAGTGGACACAAATACAATATAATCAACAATTTTTGGTAAAGTATAAAAGATGAGGTTGAGTGGAGTAAATAGACATCAAATATGGCAAGCCTCAAAACTGCCTGGACCAATGAAACGGCAAAAAATTGTGGCACCCAAAATTAGGCCAAGCTGAGCATGCTTAGAATGCATGTCTGAAGCATATCAGGATAGACTGAAGGAACTTAAAGGAGAACTATGAGGTGAGTGATTTTCACTCATCCTCATAGTTCGAACCGGCGTGTGACAATGAAACTGTCACACGTCGGCTCAATAGATTGGGAAGTGAGCGAACACATACCGTCGCTTGCTCACTTCTCGATCGGCTCCCTGCAGGGACTACCCCCCTCCCTTCTCCGATCCTCCAGCGTTGACTGTAGGAATGGGCAGGGAGGGGGTGGGCACAGCTGGCTCTGTCTATAGATAGGCAGAGCCCGCTGTCAATCTGCCAGCTGGGTGGATCTCGACAGTGTTGTCGGGATTCGTCCCGGCTGCGCTGTAGCTCGCGATATACTGAGCTTTGGGTCACGGGAGGATGCTAGTACAGTATATGTCCTCCCGTGAACCTTAGGAGAACTATGGGGAAAAACACTTACCCCATAGTTCTCCTTTAAAGCTGAACTAAGCAGACATAAAAAACACAAATTAATGCAGCTAGGTGATCATTAAAGCAGAACTCCAAGGAAAAAAAATCCTAACCCTTGCAGTTTAGCTACCCTCGCACTGCAAGGGTTAAGTGCTCATTTTGGTCTAGGTTAAAAAAAAGTTATACTTACCTAATCCTCGGAACCAGCTGACTTTTAGACTGGTCCCTTGCACCTCGCTCCTCCTCCTGTCCAGCGGTCTAAAGATCCTCGGGTTATTACGTTCTATACAGTGTATAGGACATGTGGACACCAAGGGACATACCAGCGGAGGAGGGGACAGGTAGAAGAGAACACTGTGACAGCTCTATTAGCTTATTAAATCTATCAAATGGAAGCAGTGTAAGTAACTGGATTTGAACTGGTATTAGTCTCTCACTGCACCTGCTAAATATGTAAACCCTCAAAATTGCGTAGACTTGTGAAACATTAAAAAAAGGACAGTACCCAAAATTGTCAAAAGGCGATGTGTTAAAAGTCTTTACAGCTCATCAGTTTAGAGTTAACCATTAGTCATAGCCCTAGAGTGATTGCTCTCATTCAGGCATAGGCGACGATACCTAATATGTGTGGCTCAATCTATGTTTTCATACGTGTGCACATGCCGGCACTGCTGCAGCCGCAATGGTTACGGCGGTGGCAGTGAAATGGTTAAAGAATAGTCCTGAATACATTCATCATTTTTAAAAGCTGCTTCACAATGTAAAGTATGCTGTAGGTGCATAATTTTCATTATCTCAAATGCTTCTAAAATAATGGATAATAATATACATGGTCCTCTTTAACTGAAGCATTTTATCTGTATTAATACATGTTCCTTTTCATGCAGGCCGTTCATTTCCATTTTCATATGGAAGGCATTAAACAAGTTTCCATTATGTCTTCCCTTCTAGCGGAAGGAAAAACGTGAACAATTGTTTCCATATAAGTGATCACAATCCAAAATATATTTATGAGAGTTATTGTTACCATAGTGCCCTGTGTTCTGCAAATCTGTCAACCTTACCTCTGCTCCCGTCACAAGAAGAAAGGTGAAGCTGCATGGTTCTATACAAAATGCGTAATTCTACACAAATACATAATTCTACACAAATACATAATTCAAAGCTTTACATTTAGTAGAAGTTGTGTGAAATACAATTAATCATATTTAGTAATTCAGCAAATCAAAGATTATTGTTCGTTTTATCTCTGTTTGGCTGTGTTCCTTTACCTTTATTGGTGTGTGTGTGTATTTGTATGACCGTAATAGAGGGATTAAGGGCTTGTTCACACCATATCCAGTGCGTCCCAGCACGGTTAGTGGCTGGAATGCACTGTATCGCATAATTAAAGCCTTCCATATTGCGGTTTGTGTCCACAGTGGGGAGATTCTCCACTCTGTCCTGCTGACTATTTTCACTGAAACAGAAAGTGAGGGAAAATCCAACACTTTAGCCTGAGCTGAGAAGCTGCCAACAGCAACATAAGGTGAGGGGAAACCTTCCACTGGGCACATCTGTTCCGGGAATAAAGGTGGCCATACACTAGTAGATTTTCGGACAGAAATTTTCATTTACGCCATGAACACTTGTTGGATTATAGCTTGAATACCCCATCAAGAATAGTCAAATGTTGATTTCAGAAATCATTCATTAGCCATACTAACCAACGATGGAAATAATTTCCTTTTGCGCATGTGCTGTGTTCTTGCTAAGATTTTTGATGAATAAAAACCCCACTGTTTCATCGATTTTCCTTCAGTCAGAGAAAATTTTTCCAACATGGCACCCCAAACACACCTAACGCCCGCAATGCGCTTGACTGTGCCATGTGGTACCGCAATACCCTGTGTTGTGGTGTGGTTGGAAAAAATAGTGCAGGCAGGAAAGTTTTAGCTTCCTGCAGAATCAGCTGGTTCCCTAAACACCGGCCTTGATATCCTGTTTTAGGGTGGCTCCTTTCCCTTGCAGGGTTCTATGAAGCCACCCTTGTGTGGCTCAACAAACACACAACCACAGCAGGTTATAGCATTCATCTGCTCAGCCCGGTCCTCCCCTCTCTTCCTTCCTCCCTTCTCTATGCTAGTAGATGGACAGCTGCTGGAGAATGAACTAACCCTTCTGATCTTGTACTGGACAGGAAGTTCAGAGAAGCCAAGCTGAGAGAGTCCGCTGTTTGGAATCCTGTAAGTTGGCAAAAATGTAAGGAAATACTTTGCTGGAATTGTTTGATAAACATTCATTATTGAAAAAGAGTATTTAATACTACTTTAATAAATAGGCTTGCATAATGCGCATCTCACTATATGTTCTCGGCATGCCATGTTGCTGGGATGAATTGACAATCGTGCATATATGTGGGAGTTATGTCATTCTGGACCAGCCAATCAAGATCGCCAAAGACACCCAACCCTGAAGAAGACCGGACGAAGATGTCAGCACCAGTGAGGGATCTAATGGACATTGCAGAGCTGAATTGGAGGTGAGTATAGCAAAGTTTAGTTCCCCTTTAAGAGACTTTCAGTAACTGGCAATATCCTAACACAGATCTTTACAGTTTGCAGGAGCAGATGAGCAGGCATTTTAGAATGAAATATTATGATTATGAAATCAATCAGTCATTTCAGAGTAAATTCAGGAAGTTCTATTAAGGTTAGCTTTAGGGTTAAGAGTTACCAGACATGCTTAGAATGTATGTGAGGGCAAAATAAATAAAGAACATCTGCAATACCCCATGTCTTAGCCCTTGAGGCTTGCAGGTACAGAAAATACATCTTGATCCTGGCAGAAAAGCACTACTAAGACTCCTTGTATCCTATTCCAGGTATTGGGGAGCATGTGGCCTGCTCCCCTGTGATGCTGCCTGGGACTAGCAGCTATTCGCCTGAGCACATGGCCAGCTGAATGATGTCACCGCACCCCATGTTTGCCAACACTGCGGATTTTAGAGGAAGCTGCAGAGGAGTATGCAGGGGAGCACAGATAAGGTAAGTACAGGGGGATCAGGGGAAGCCCTTGGCAAAAACACTGTCACTTTGCCCTGCATGGCTAGCGTCTTTTTATATAATAAATTGGGATTTAATATATTTAATTACAATGTAAAAAAATGCATTGTTTTCTTTATTATAACCACAGGGCAAAACAATAAAAAAAAATGCACAGAAGAATGTTGAATAAGTGTGGATCTGTTTGCCTGGGGGTCAGGAATTGTCTTTTCCATTAATGCATGTAGGTCAATGCTTCTACCATATGAGATTGATGGGTTACACACCTTCCCCTGGATGTTGCTAGCAGGGCCAAGGCAAACTTCTAGTTTAATCTAAAACAGTTTTGTTTAGAAACATTTTCTTTTATAATAATACATTTTGCTTTTCATACAGTGAAAAGGTATTATAACAGATATCTGAATCTTCTTAGACTAGGCCAAACAGTCATCTTGTCTATGATCCAAGACAGATCATTTATAGATCATTTCATGGTGCATTGAAAAGGTCTTGTGTTGTGCAATTCTATGTAAAAGTCTTTCCAGCTCTTAATAGAATTGAGCTTCCATCACCTGAATCCAGCAACTTGTCCAATCAGTTCCTTGACAATGGCCCTGCAGAGAGCAGTTTGTGTAAGAAATCTTCCAGGCTCTGAGCCCGGAATATGATGTGAGCTAGGAAGGCAGATGTAATAAGTGTATAGTTTTCAGCATGTTAAAATAATTTTAAATATTTTCTAGGGAGGCTGTTCTGCTAAGCGGATTATCTTAACGCATCTTGCACAAGAGCGTCTCTGAGGACCGAGAAATATTACATATCCAGTTTTTGTGTGCAGATCATTGCCAGGTTATATAATCTTTGACTCTTGTAAGCTCATTAATATGCAAACGTTAAGTTATACATTTACGTTATCAGTGATCTTGTTAGCCTTAGGCCTGGTTCACACCTGGGCGTTTTACAGTGCGTTCCTATGCGCTGTAAAATGCTCAACATGGGAAAACCAATGATTGCCTATGGGCTTGGTTCCCACCTGGGCGTTTTACAGCGCGTAGGAACGCGCTGCAGAACACCCTACGCCCAAAGAAGTACAGGAGCTTCTTTGGGGCGTATTTGCCGTGCGTATCCATCAGGATACAGCCGGATAGCCTTCGGAAACGCATGTTTGCGGCAAACGCGCATATTCCGTATGTCTAGGTGTGAACCTAGCCTAAAAGTGCTCTCTGTAAGTATGGTGCTTCAGATGGAAAGTGAATACCCCAACAATGAACTTCTCTTATTAGCTCCCTTTTGGTTTGTTTAATATACCATTGCAAGCATTTTGTTACCGTGTTTCCCCGAAAGTAAGACCTACCCCGAAAATAAGACCTAGCACTATCTTCAGGGATTTCTGTAATATAAGACCTACCCCGAAAATAAGACCTAGCACTATCTTCAGGGATTTCTGTAATATAAGACCTACCCCGAAAATAAGACCTAGCACTATCTTCAGGGATTTCTGTAATATAAGACCTACCCCGAAAATAAGACCTAGCACTATCTTCAGGGATTTCTGTAATATAAGACCTACCCCGAAAATAAGACCTAGCACTATCTTCAGGGATTTCTGTAATATAAGACCTACCCCGAAAATAAGACCTAGCACTATCTTCAGGGATTTCTGTAATATAAGACCTACCCCGAAAATAAGACCTAGTGTCTTATTTCGTGCAAAAAAAAAAATAAGACACATGACTTAGGAACTGAGTGCAATCTGGTGGATCAACAGGTAGCTTTCTGTGCTTGCGGGGTCTTTAAAGGGATAAAACTTGGGGAAATGTATTGCAGAGATGTACTGCACAACTATTTGTTTTGCCTTGACATTCACTTTAAAGAACAGAATTTCCTTAGTATAGTTGTCATTTAATAAATGCTGCCAACCACCTAAGCGTAACCTACAGTACAGGGTAAAATACTTACCTTCCTGCCCATTCCAGTGCCCTTGTTGGGTCCTCTTCTGGCTGCGAACGGCACCACTCATTCCTATGGGTGAGCCATACTCCATCTGATGGCTAGAGGCCACTTTGAGTACAACTCACCCAACGTAATGAATAGGACCACAACGCATGCACAGTGGGAAAAGGACACAGTAGTAACAAATTCCAAGTGTTGGCCGGAACCCCATAGTGAAAATACATGGAATGGGGAGAAAAGTACCTGATTTACACAGCAGGCTGCACTTAAAAGGGGGTTAGGGTATGATTTAAAGTACAGCTAAATATACAATTGTCCTTTAAGATGTAAGCAGAGCAGTGAAGTACTTAAATCCCACAACTGCACATACCCTGTTGTAGTCTCAACTGGCCATATATGCACAATAACAAAAACTTTCCATAGGCTACACGTAGGTAAGCATATGTATCCCGGAATGATGAATCAAAAGACATCTGTCTATCTGATGGGCCTGAGGGCAGCATGCTAGAGGAATCTGTGCCTACCACAATTTTCTATGAGTCCAACAAAAGAACTTTTAAAGGTGCATTTTGTGTAGGTGTACAGATTGAAACTCTAGATTGTAAGTCTTATATAAGGTCTGTGGGAAGGGACCCTTCATTATTTAGCACCTCTGTTTAGCGTAATATTCCATGCTAGAAAATATTGTATGTAAGTATTGGCACTGTCTCACAGATATTTTCAACTTGCCAAAACTCCTTGAGCAACTTCAATCCAAATTCCTTTAGAAAGCATACTCACTGCATAAGAAACGACCGTTGGCCAGATATGTTTTAATTGGTTTTAGTCGTTTCATATTGCGAAAAAAGAGAGTGTTATGCCCAGAGTGTTCCTGGACCACACCTTTACCTAATTGTTTGTATCCTTCACACTAGACTTATATTTAAATATTAACCTAAAATATTCCCCTGAATTTAACCTAAAACCTCTGAAATAAAACTCTGAATTCTATTCATTGGCAAATATCATGTGACCAAAAGCCTAATGCCTGGTTAATGACAACAACGGAGGAGCCTGTAACAGCATTATTTTTCAGGAATCCATTGCAGCAAGTCTGATGCTAACACTTGGGCAAAGGTCCATAATCACATTTAGTCTAATCCTAAACCAAATGGCACAAGATTATTATCTCTGTTTTTATTGGTCTGAATGTGGCCTCCCCAGGGAGGTAGTGGAAGTGGTTGCTCACCATACCATTTTATTCTCATCTATAGACAGACAGAGGCATATTTACAGATAATAGCACCTATGGCAAGCACTGGAATGTCATCCCTTTCCAAAAACTGACACTCATATTCTAGATAAACTCAGTGGCGGCACCTGGGTGGGTGTCCCCTGGTGTGGGCACCGCACACGCGTTATTACATCCCTGGTGTGATGTCATCATGCACGCACGGTGATGTTCTTCACTGCCGGCGGCCATCTTGGTGATGGACGCTAGCAAAGAGCAGAGGGGATATAACCTGATCCCGCCGGGTCCCCCCTCTCTCTCATGCCACTGTCGGGCTCTTGGCCTATGACCGAGTGTCCAACTTTTAAGAGGGGTTACACCAAAATGACTGGCAGTCATTTTGGTGTCATTCCCTCTGATGGTGTCACCCAGTGCAGGCCACACTCCCCGCACCCCCCTTGTGAAGCCACTGGATAAAGATACCATAATATCAACTAAAAAATACTCAAAAAGTAGAATTCGCATCAGAGTCCCTCCTTGCATCAAAATCCCCAGAGCCCCTCTTACATCAGACACTCCAGAGTTCCCCCCTACATCAGAGTCCCCGTTGCATTAGTGTCCCTCCTCGCATCAGAGTCCCTCCTTACATAAGACACTGATGTAAGAGGGGACACTGGGGACCCTGATGTAAGAGGGGACTCAGTGTCCAGAGCCACCAGTGTCCCCCCTTATGTCACAATCCACTGAGTTCCCCCTTACATCAAATTCCCCAGAGTTATGTGTCCCTTGCAAATAGTAGCATACTTGACGGAGATGGGTGGCTGACTGAGGGAGGCTGCGGCCGGCAGGCATATATGCAGAGCTGGGAAGGGCGGGGACGGAAGAGGGTGCTGTCTCCTTGGTTCGGCGAACTTTCGCTGACCCTCAAAGCGACAGTTCTAGTGGTGCCCAGGGCATGTGCCATATGTTCCATGCCCTGGATATGCCACTGAAAAGTGGAAAATACAGCTCTAAAGGTTAACCTAATAATATAATTATCTAAACAGTGATATATAGAATATATATATATATGTGTGATTAAGGTGAACAGTATATAAGGGGAGCTGTGTCTTTAGGCGGTCTATCCCCTTCAGCTCACAGCAGCTTTAGTTCTAAGTTTAACCGAGGTAGCTCCAGGAGCGCAGAATTTATCTTTTTATACATACCCTGGATATGCCACTGTAGACAGATCAAATATAGGGTGGAATTTATAAAAACTGCAGCAGACAAAAACTGGAGCAGCTGTGCATGGCAACCAATCAGCTTCTCTTTACAGTTTGTTCAGTTAAGATATGAAAATGAAAAAGAAAAGCTGATTGGTTGTCATGCACAGCTGCTCCAGATTTTGTCTGCTCCAATTTTGATAAATTCCCCTCATTGTATCTTTCCGGATCACAGACTTCTGACAATGCTTTGTATTTGAGAAGACATTTCAGAAATGTATTTTAAATATAAGGAGCTCATTCACTACACACATGTTGCTTTATTGTCACTTCTGACTGTGTCAAGGAAAAAATCCTGCATGCTGTACTTTGGATAGCTTGATCTGCATTTTCCATTCAAGTCAACTGAATGGAATCTTAAAAAAAAAAAAAAGCTCAACCCTGCATGCCTATGACACTCCACTGCACGTTCTTTCAAACCAAGATGTCTTCTATTTCTGTACTGTACAGTATAAAGTGTATTACTATTTAATAGTTATAACAAAGTGGATCTGATTACTGTATGTTTAATCCGTCTCTTATCTAAACTTCTTTATACTGGATTGTAAACTTCTTATATTTGTAGATTGTGATAAAAACCTTTGCCTTTGTATATTATTGCTCTTGCACCACTTCAGAGCTGTAGCTCAGAAGAAAAAAGTGCCCCCCCCCCAACAGGAAAGTGAGGTCACCCAGCGCTGCACACGTGCGGCGTCATATAATGTCGTGCACCCCGCCTCCAGGATGTTTTTTTTATTTTTTATTTATTTGTTATTATTTTTTGTATATATTTTTTTTAAATTTAATAAAATGTGTTACTGTTGGGGGGGCTTCGGGGAAATGTTAGACCCCTAAAATGTTCCCTTTTAAAATAGAAAAAGAAATTGAGGACACAGAGTCCTCAATCTCTTTTTCTGCAGCCTCTGTTCTAAATTAATGGAAAGCATCCCATTCATTCAGAAATTATTTACTATCATTCAGTTTCTGAAAGGGGAGAAGCCTCTGTACTGAGTGCTTCTCCCCATTGAGAAACTCATGAATGAACAGGAAGTGTTGTAAAGCACATCCTGCTCATTCATAACTGGGGACACATAGTACTATGTGTTCCCAGTTCTTTACAAACACTGTAGTGATCAGATGATCGCTCCAGTGTTTTCTCTGCACAGAGGATCGGTACATATAACTGAAACGATGTCACAGCAGCATGGCCGAGTGGTGAGGAGAGAGAGAGACGCCGGCTGTCAGATCCTGGTCGAGAGGCGGAGGATCGGTACATATCAGTGATATGTACCGATCCTCTGTGCAGAGCTGTGCCACCCCACTTCTTCCTGATGGCTGCGACCCCCCCAGCACCTGCTCCCGAGGCGAGAGCCTGAGTCGCCTTGCCCTCGCTACGGCCCTGTACCACTTCAAACGCATTTTATGTATTGTTTTCTGGGGTATATTCTTTACACTTACTAAGGAACATGTGTTTGATTTTTTTTAAATGTATGCGATAACTTGTTTGGGGGAATTTATCAAAACTGGAGCAGACAAATCTGGAGCAGTTGTGCATGGCAACCAATCAGCTTCTCTCTTCAGTTTGTTCAGTTAAGGTTTGAAAATGAAAGAAAGATGCTGATTGGTTGCCATGCACAGCAGCTCCAGATTTTGTCTCCTCCAGTTTTGATAAATTCCCATTACATTTTATAGTTCACTTTTACATAAATTTGCTATGCAGACTTTTGTTTTTTGCAAGCTGACATAATGGAGTAAAAGTTCCTAGTTTTCTTCTGTAGTAGGGCATTGCAGGACAGGTTGTATGCTGTGTGTTTGCGAAACCTTAAAGGGTACCACCTTAAAGGGTATGTAAACCCTAACAATGAGAATCTCTACCATTGAAAGTGTTTTATAGTGTATCTGTTTAATAGGTGCAAAAAATACCTACTGTTTATTCCAGATATCTTATCAGCTGATAACGTCTTATGCTTACAGCCTGTACTGATCAGCTATCTCTAACTAGCGAACCCCTCCCCTCTATGTTATGGAGAAGAGGAGAAAGGGCAGTGCTTGTTGTCCTTTGCTAGGGTGACAACACTTCATAGGTACAGTACAGTACAGTGAATTAGCTGTGTCACCCTAGGACAGGCAAGATCACTGGGTGGAAATAAAGGGCAAAAAAGCCACCACATCTAAGAACTGGTAAGCTGCAATATATTACATTTTTGTTTTGGGGTTTAGATATGCTTTCATTTTGCATATATTAGTAGAATAATCCTCAAAACATGTTCATACAAACCAGCCACTTCCGTGAAAAATTGCACAATTTTATTAGTCAGACTTTTTCAATAAAAGTACAGTACCCATGGCAACCAACCTGAATTGATGATGTACTTTGTGATTAAAGTAAAGGGAATTCTAACAGGTTACAGAGCTTTGCACTTAGCAATGTCTTCCTTCTACTGAGTAAGACCAAAAATGTAAGATATTTGTATTTAAATGTTACATGAGATCACATAATTATTGCTGTCACTCACAACTGCCAGCATTTAAAGCTGAACTGCAGCTACTGAAATTATTGTTATACAAGATTTATATAGTGCCAACAGTTTGCCCAGCGCTTTACAATTTACGGCAGACATTACAATTACAATACAATTCAAGACAAGATGGTAAGGAGGGCCCTGCCCGTGAGGTCTTACAATCTAAAAGGGAGGGACAAGTGATACATGAGGAGGTAGCTGTGTGGGGATGAATTGTTTAAGAAAGTGATGATTCAGTGGTTAGTTTGAGGTGGAATAAGCTTCCCTGAAGACATGAGTCTTGAGGCTGGGTTCACACCTAGGCGTATCTCGCGATTCGCTGTTAAAAAACGCACGACAAACGCGCGTTTCCGAGGGCTACCTGGCTGTATTCCAATGGATACTCGCGGCAAATACGCCCCAAAGAAGCTCCTGTACTTCTTTGGGCGTAGGGCGTTTTGCAGCGCGTTCCTGCGTGCTGTAAAACGCCCAGGTGGGAACCATGCCCATAGGCCAGTGGTGTCGAACCTATGGCACTCGTGCCAGGGAGGGCACACGAGGCCCTTTCTGTTGGCACGCGAGCCCAGGTTCAGGCCACAAAACATTAAGGCAGCTGAGGTGGAGAAATCGGCCGTCGAGCGAGCAGGAGGAGAAGGGTGACGGAGCGGCAGGGGGTGGAGACAGAGGGAGATGGGGGCGGAGATTTGGAGGACGGGAGGAGCCGGGGGACTGAGCGGCATGAGACGGCCGGAAACAGAGTGAGATCGAGGCGGAGATGAGAGGACGTGAGGAGATGGGGACGGAGCGGCAAAGGCAGAGACCACGATGGAGGAGGCGTCGCCAAGGGGCCAGTCAAGCGGCGAAGCTGAGACGATTGGGCGCTGAGGCAGCAGTGAAGGCTGGGCTTCCCATGTAAGGTAGGAGCACTGTGCTGGCAGGGCCCACCATAGATTATGCACAGCCCACCAAAGAGTCACAGGTGGGCTGTGCAATACCTTTTCTGCACAGTGACCCTGAGATCCGGCAGACTGCAGGGTCTCATGGGGGCTTTGCAGGATCTGTGTGGGCTCTGCAGCCCCATGGTGGACAGAGCCCATTACAAATCCTGCACAGCCCCCCTGAGACCCTGCAGACTGAAAGGCCCCCCGGGGGCTTGTAGGATCTGTGGGGGGCTTTGCAGGGTCTCTGCCCACCATAGACCCCGCAGAGCTCACCACAAATCCTGCTAAGCCCCCCTGAGACCACAGCTTTCCTGCTATGCTAAACATGTCCCCCTGAGACCACAGCTTTCCTGCTATGCGGAACATGTCAAAAGCTGGATACAGTGTTTGCACTGTATCCAGCGACTGACAGGTCACGCAAAAAGTATTAAACAGGAAGGGGTGGGGTAAATTTAGTGGGGGTGGGGGCGCCCGTGTTTTGCCTTGCCTAGGGCAGCCCCAAACCAGAATACACCACTGCGTTCAGGGACCACCAATTGAAAGAGATCCGACTGACCCGGATCGCCTTGGTATGCGATCCGGGCCAGCCACAATTAGGCAGCGGCAGCCAATAAACAAGTAGGTTAGACGGCTGCTTCCTCCTCGCTAGGACCCCGGGAGGTCCCCGCAAGCGGCCGTCTAATCTGCCTGTTTAGAGGTCACCGCCGCTGCCTGATTGTGACCGGCCCGACTACAGAGGCGATCCGGGACGTTCAGGTCCCCCATGAGAGCCGTACAAGGCCATTAGGCAGTGATGTTGAACGTTTCTTAAACCCGAGCGCCCAAACTGCAATACCAAACTTATTTTCAGCGCTGGCACTTTGAGATAAATAAATTGATTTTGCATCACAGTTTGGGCACTCGGGTTCAAAAAGGTTCGCCATCACTGCCATAGGCAATCATTGGTTTTCACATGTTGAGCGTTTTACAGAGCGTAGGAAAGCGCTGTAAAACGCCTAGGTGTGAACCAGGCCTAAGGGATCGCGTAAAGGCAGTCAGAGTGGGAGATAGACGGACCGGTTGGGGTAAAGAGTTCCAGAGGATGGGAGAGACTCTAGAGAAATCCTGGAGGCGAGCATAGGAGGAGTTGACGAGGGAGCTAGAGAGCAGGAGGTCTTTGGAAGAGCGGTGGGGACGGTTGGGGTGAAACTTTGAGACAAGGCTTGGCACAATGTAAGTATATATAAATTATCCCTGGAAGTGCCACAGAGACCCTGTAACACACTGCAGTAGCCGCAGCTACTACAGTGCTTAACAGCGATCTTTCCGGTCCAGGAACAGCTGCTCTGCTGAGCGACTTTCCCTGCCCTGTTAAAAAACACAGAGGGTCACTCACTTGGCGTGTCCATTTAGCAAACGAGGGACAGTGTCTGGCACTCTTCTCCATCCAATCAGAGATTGCCTAGAATTTATTCATAAGAATAATAGGCAGTGGGTGAATGGCCGATGCACTAAGCGAGCGGCCCGCTGTGTTTTAATAGAGGAGGGGAAGTCGCTCAGCACAGCGGCTGTTCGTAGACCCGGAAGATCGCTGTAAGATACTGTAGTAGTCCCTGTGGGCCTGCCAGGGATTATTTATACAATGTATACTTACATTTTGCCAAGCTTGAGCAATGTGAGTATAAGTACAAGTACGAGTACATGTACCGATACTTTTGAGCTCCAAGACTAGACTAGAGAAAAATCCAAAAATTAGGAGGCCGCTGTCATTTGTAAGGAGCTCCTGGGATTTGTACATCTCTGTTTTAATGTACGATTTTGTTTTTATAAATATAAATAGAGGGATGCACAGATACCAGTTTTGTGAGTATGAGTACTGGTTATTGCCGAGTACTTACAAGTACAAGTACTGATACATTTTTGTTTATTGTCATGTGACAGTTTTTCTAAATCAATACAGACTAATGATTTCAGGACAGTGGTGGAGGGCCAGAGCCAGGCCCCAGCTGCAACCTCTGCAACCCTGGTAGTTCTCATAAAAATGCCAAGTATCTGCACTGGTACTCGAAAAGTATCTGTGCATCCCTAATATAAATCATTACAACTGGAGTTCAGCATTACTGTAAAATAATTTCCAAGAATTGTCTGCTGTTTAGATATTACATCGGATGCATTTCTCAGGGATGTACAGGCTGGCAAACTAGAAAAACACAGTGAATTGTCTTGAAAGTTGAGAAGAAAACAGCTAAGAGTGAGGGAGAGGCTTGTGTTACAAGCAATTGTGTACGCTGTGATTATAGTACTGAACTAAACCTCCAGATTTTGTTCTCAAATTCCCATTTGTGACATTATAAACATTGAATATCTCAAATATGGGACAATAGATATCCTAAAATGTAAAAGTGCCAAACTAATGGATGGAAATTGCGAAGTTGACCCCCAAGTACGTTTTTAGGAACAGATCAAATTGTGAACTTTATAAATAGGCCTGTAGGGAATGGTGGTCACAAATAACTAAGTAATTATGGCATGCTAATTAAATTGGAATGTACTCTTGCATGCAAAGGCCACATACACATGGGATTTTTTTTTTTTTAGCATAGTTAAATGCAAATGAAGCCCAGCAGACAATTTCCTGAGAAAATCTCCTGCTTGTGTGCATTTCAGTACATGCGTTTACATACATTTACATTTTATGGTTTTTATCCCAGCATGCTCTCTCTCTGCGTACCAGTTAGACTATGTATCAGTGGCGTAACAATTGCCATAGCGACCCAGGCGGCTGCTATTGGGCCCGGGCACAGGGGGGCCTAGCCAGGGCATCCCTCTAATGCCGTGCGGGCCGCCTGGGTCGCCATGGCATATCAGGGTTCTGGCTGTCAAGAGGAACGTGCCGCTGTTAGATCACTGACAACCTTTCAGTGATGTGTGCAGCATCGCGTTCTTCCTCACATCCGCCGCTGAGCTGTGTCAGTGACAGTCAGCAGCTGCTGCAGAACAGAATGGACCCGGCGTCTGCAGTGAAGGAGGAGGCGGGGCCCGGCCCGGCGCCCTAAGAGCAGGAGGGGCCAGTGATGTAAGAGGAAGCGGGGCCCAACGATAGAGGAGAAGACAGGGCCCAATGATGAAAGAGGAGGCGGGGCCTGGGGACAGAAGAGGAGGCAGGGCACGGCGACCATGGAGGCGGACCTCGCTGACAGGTAAGAGGTGTGCAGCCCACCTGAGACCCTGCAGAGCCCGCCATAGAGACTCTATGGCGGGCTCTGCAGGGTCACTCTCAGGTGGGCTCTGCAAGGGGCATAACTAGAAATAACAGGGCCCTGTACAAAATTTTGCTATGGGGCCCTGTGATTTCTAGTTACGTCCCTGCTCTGTATACACGTTTTTTTGGCCTCTGCTGTCAGGCAGAAAGGACTGTCCTTCCTATTCTGTAGCATAGAAAATGCAACTAAAAGCAATGCATATGAACACTTGTAAATATAGTACATGCGTTTACCTGCATTTAGCTGCATTTAAACTGGACTAAGCTGTCCCAGAACACAGACATTGCTAGTTTGTCTAAACGCAGCTAGATTGAATTTACCTAGACACTAGGATGTCTAGGTCTGCATTCAATCATAGCAAAGCATTACCTGCTTCCAGTTGTGTTTCAAAATGACCTGGACAAGTGTATTTCAATTGCCGTGTGTGTGGGGCCAAATTCTTCTCATTTGTGATAAGCGGGGGTCCAATTTGCCTGCGTTTGCCCAAGCTCACACAAAGCTATGACTGATAGACAACCCCTCCCGAATGTGTGGTTAGGAGCACCTCTTGAAAAAAGGTCATGTCGCTTGAAGGATTGTCTAGGCTGTTTATTTGAATGGATATGTTAGATACAGCCAACTCCTTTCAGAGGAATTAGAGTGCATTCATACTGGGACTTAATCTGCGTTCAGGGATTCTTGCCACAAGAACCTACAGATTCTTGCATCAGGAATCCCAGGTGTGATCGTTCAGATGCAGCAGCTGTACCCATTCAAGTTAATGACAGCGGCCACATCTGCCAGCGTAATCGTACATGGTGCGATTACATTCAGTTTTGGATAGATGGTTGTTTGTGGATGCATCTATCCTGCTTCTGCATGTGAATGGAGCCCTAGAATCTAATTCCTCTAAAATGTGTTGAATGTATCTAACATATCCATTCAAATTGACAACTTGAATGAACCTTCAAGCAATGGCCATTTTTTTAAGAGGCCCTCCTAACCACACATCCAGGATTTGATCTTCTGTTGAGCAATGCCCCCAATGCGACTAGAGAGCCCAATGCGACTAGAGAGGCAGCAGCCTTGAACCATAATGAGGTCTATACCCTGCACACACACACTGCCATCATGGGTTACCTCCCTCAAGGAGTACATCCCCCATTTTTTTCAGATTCACATCAAAACCGATTCCTACTCCTACTGGTCCAGTGCTACCACATATCTATAAACACCCCCCTCCCGGGCCAATCAGTTGTGGCAGCGGGATTCCTTGCCCTTTGTGACATGTAGCTGCAAAGTTGGGAATGCCCCTGTCCGTCACAGTTTTGCGTGGGCTGGGGCACACTTAAGTGAACAGAGTTTACCCCAAGCCGGCGCACATCATTACTGCTCAAAAAAATATTTGCATAAAATTTAAGAAAACATTCATATAATTGGAATCCCCTTAACATGCAGGAATATCACTTGTGGAACATTTCTGGGGATACAGCCAAGGATCAAATATGGGGAGTATCCCTGGAAGCTAGATAGTTTAATAAGTCTGTATATCAGCTAATTCAGGAAGTTTGCTTAATGTAAATGTCGAGTTATACATTTTTTATTTAGATCTTGGTTGGCACACTCGGCATATAATCCTCTCGGTATAGAATTCTTTTATTATTTCCTTTTTTTTAACTCTCTGTCAGGCCAATTTTCCTGTCTATTTGGTCTTCCTCGTTCCCTTCTCTCCCTGGGCCAAGCTTGTTATGATCAGCTCATTCTGTTTCAGGCCAACTTGTTGAGCTGCTGCAGCCAAGAGAACATTCCCAGCTCAGCACAAGGTGGGAGAGGCCTGTTTACAAGAGCAAGAGACACACAGAGGGAGAGGGAGGGGGGCAGACAGGGCGGGAAGCATGGAGAGAGAGGGGGGAGAACAGAGAGGAGGGCCAGAAAGAATGAAGAGGAGGGCGTGCTCTGGGGCACAGAGATCTGGCTTGCTGTTTACTTACATTAGAACCATCATTTTAGAGAAGGAGGAGGTCTAGAGAAAGGATAAGCAATAACAATGGAAAGGGGGGAATTGGAGGACAGAAACACATAGCCAAGAAAAATAAAGCATAGGGAAATATGGAGGGATAGGAAGTGTAAGGGAGAAGACAGCAGAAACACACTGCTGTGAAGGAGAGCAATATATAATAAACAGCCTGACCCAACCCATGATCGATGGAGGAAAACTGAGAGAAGGTGAGAGGGAGCCTCTCCCTGCCTGCAGGCCAGTCCCAATCTCTGCAATGTATCAGTTCTCTTTTTTTCCTTATGTAAATGGCACTTGCATGATCGCAGGGCTGATCCAAGGTCATGATGATTTGTGAACAGGAAATATCTGTTCACCTGGCAGTAAACTTTTGCAGATGGCTAAAAGGTGGTTAGACGCATGTGAGGCCCACTCCTTGCATTAAAGCATGAAACATCATGCTGGGATTTGTAGTTCAACAGTGACTAGTGGGCCACTTGTTTCACAGTCCTAGTATCAAGAGTAGGAGGCATGCTAGTGCTTCCTTATATAGGTATATGACAGGCACATTTTTTGTAGTCTTGGATAGAGTAGGAAAGAATTAATAAGTGCACTTTTTAGAGAAAGTGCACTTATTCTTTTTGCCTCTCTCCCCTGACATTAACCGATCCCACCCTCCCCCTCCACAGATGTATACTTACCTCGATCCGATGCCTCTGGCCACCTGTGTTTGTTTACATCCCGTGCCACAAATCTTCTCTCTCCTGGCTGTGCATTAAATCCCCATAGAAGTCACCAGGGCTCGTCTCCCTCCATCTTCGGGTGGGAAGACAGAGGTAGATGAGCACCATATAAATCTCCAGGGCTCGTCTCCCTGCATCTTTGGGTGGGAAGACAGAGGTAGATGAGACCTATAGAAGTCTCCGGGGGTCGTCTCCCTGCATCTTTGGGTGGGTAGACAGAGGTAGATGAGCCCTATTGAAATCTCCGAGGGGCTTGACTCCCTGCATCTCTGGGTGGGAAGACAGTGGTAGATGAACGCCATAGAAATGTCCGGGGCTCGTCTCCCGGCATCTTTGAGTGGGAAGACAGAGGTAGATGAGCCCTATAGAAATCTCCAGGGCTCGTCTGCCTGCATCTTTGGGTGGGAAGACAGAGGTAGATGAACCTCAGAGACTTCTATAGGGCTCATCTCCCTGCATCTTTGGCTGGGAAGACAAAGGTAGATGAACCCCATAGAAATCTCCAGGGCTCCTCTCCCTGCATCTTTGGGTGGGAAGTCAGAGGTAGATGAACCCCATAGAAATCTCCAGGGCTCCTCTCCCTGCATCTTTGGGTGGGAAGACAGAGGTAGATGAGCCCAATAGAAATCTCCAAGGCTCGTCTCCCTGCATCTTTGGGTGGGAAGACAGAGGAAGATGAGCCCTATAGAAGTCTCCGGGGCTCGTCTCCCTGCATCTTTGGGTGGGAAGACAGAGGTAGATGAACCCCATATAAATCTCCAGGGCTCCTCTCCCTGCATCTTTGGGTGGGAAGACAGAGGTAGATGAGCCCTATAGAAATCTCCAAGGCTCGTCTCCCTGCATCTTCGGGCAGACAGGTAAACGAGTGCCATAGAAATCTATGGGGCTTTACTGCACAGGCGCAGCCAGGAGACAAACGACTTGCGGCACAGGGCTTAAACAATACCCGGGGGCCATGGGCTTTGGATTGAGGTAAGTATACATTGGCGGAGGGTGAAACTGTTAGGCCAGGGGATGAGTGAAAAAGAGATAAGTGCATTTTGTGTTAAAGGGCACTTATCCTTTAAAACCCCTGTTGGGTTTTGTCTGCCGTCTGGGGGCACCAATATAGAGATTTCCCTTCACTTACTGTCATGGTGACAACTGTTTCAGAATATAGGAAGTGAGGGGAAACCTGCAGCAAGCAACAGACAGCACTAACAAGCTGACAGGGATTGTAGCCTTCTCCTACTCTACATAGGGAAAAAAAAAAGTCTCTGTTACTGTTGCAGATTTTCCCTAACTTTGTGTCTGCGGAAACCATTGTCACAATGACAGTAAGTGCAGGGAAGGCTCTTCAATGCAGCCCCAGATAACAGTAAAAATCTGACATGGTTTCTAATCCCTATAGAAAACTAAATGTGTGATAGTAGTCCATCACAGGAGCGAGCGTGGGGCGGTGACTAAAACACACGCACAGGGACCATGGAGAACAAAAGTAACCACCCTCCAGAAGGAAGGACAGTGTCAGCACCAATTCAGTGATGATTTGATGATCTACAGCTGAGTGACACACAAATAAGTTACATTTTGTCAATAGTTAAGGTACTTGAATGCATTTTAAATATTTAAATACTAAGTTTAGTGTCACTTTAATCTCTTTGTGCACCACAAACATGTATTACACTCTGCACATTCCTTTGGATGAGATAAGGAATGTGAGTGATTCAAGAGTCTCCAGTGACAAACACACAAAGAATACGTCCTGGCCTTGCTTGTGTATGAGATACAGATGTGGAGGAGGCTTTGTTGCAGAATCCGATCACAGGTCAGTGGCGTAACAATCGCCATAGCGACCCAGACGGCCGATATGGGGCCCGGGCACAGGGGGGCCCGGCCAGGGCCGCCTGGGTTGCTATGGCATATAGGGGTGCTGGCTGTCACTGACACAGCTCAGCAGCGGCCGCGGCACATTTCCCCTCACAGCCGCTGCGGAGCTGTGTCATAATGCCCCAATACTAGTCTCACATCATCTACACTGCCCCAATACTATTCTCACGTCATCCTCACTACACTATTACTGTACTCACATCATCTACATTGCCCCAATACTATTCTCATATCATCCTCACTACACTATTACTGTACTCACATCATCTACAATGCCCCAATACTAGTCTCACATCATCTACACTGACCCAATACTATTCTCACATCATCCTCACTACACTATTACTGTACTCACATCATCTACAATGCCCCAATACTATTCTCATATCATCCTTACTACACTATTACTGTTGTCACATCATCCACACTTTACCATTACTGCTCTCACATCATCTTCACCGCCCCAATACCATTCTAACATGATCCTCACTGCCCTAATATTGCCCCCTGACTGCAGTCAATGTAGTTTTGGTGCAAGGAGTATAATAGAGGGACAGCATTAAAGCAGGATGAATGCAGCCAGTAAGGATGATGGATGAGCAGTATAAAAGCAGGAAAAGTGCAGTCAGGGTAGTTACATAGTTACATAGTATTTGAGGTTGAATAAAGACATAAGTCCATCAAGTCCAACCTATTGTGTGTGTGCATTTATGTTTGAGCAGGTGTGTGCGTGTGTATTAGTCCATGTGGGATTTTGCTCTTAGGCGTACCTGTATGTTATGGTCTCCAAGGAACTCGTCCAGGAGTTTCTTGAATGATTCCACACTCTTAGCTGAGATCACTTCCTGCGGCAGCGAGTTCCAGACCTTAACCGCTCTGACTGTGAAGAACCCCTTGCGCCCTGTGTGTTGAAATTTTTTTTCCACCGATTTTTGGTTGTGCCCTCTGGTTGTTAGCTCTTTGTTAAGGAGCTAACCGTAAACAGTTTGTTAATAATGTTGCTGTCACCCTTAAATAGTTTATACAAGAAGATCATGTCCCCCCTTAGTCTCCTAACCTCCAAAGAGAACAACCTTGTTAAAGGTAGTGAGGAAGATGGGGGAGTAGTACTATCACAGGGGGTTATGCAGCCAAAGTAGTTTGATGGAGATGATGGAGGAGCAATATTAAATTATTAAACCAGGGTGAATGCAGGCAATATAGTTTAGGTGCAGTGAAGATGACCGGGGAAAGGGGTAGCAAATATTTCCTAAATATAAGAGGCATGTGTATTCTTACTTGATTCCCGGTGTGATTTGTGTATTTCTTCCAGAATTGTGCAGTAATGCAGCCTGAACTTTTGCCTACAGCCAGGAGAGTTCTGCAACAAAGACCAGTCACTGCTACTCTCTCTCCTTGTGCAGGGTGTCTAGTCTTGTATCCACCTCTCCTGTAGTTTACTGCAGGCAGTCTGTAGTGAGTGGGGCTTGCTGGGTCCCTCCCAGAGCTCTGCTCTTTGCACAAGCTATGTGCAGCACAGTGATGATATCACTAAAACCTTTACAAGATAAGTGGGCTTGCAGGGGCATTTTGTGCACAAAAAGTGCATTTATATCATTTGTGGCTGTTAAGGAATATGTTTGAATTATTTTTTTTTATGTTGACTTCAGCTTTAAAGTAGGAGGATGCAGCCAGTGTAGCATTTTGGAGCAATGAGATTCACATTACAGATGTTCTCTCAGTACAGTTTGTTGCAAGGAAGCCCATAACAGTGTGTTGTTGCTGCAGTAACGACAATGTTAAAGTAAGAGTGGGGTTATTACTGGTGCTATATATTCAGTCGAAATGCAGTTACAATACAGTAATCTATTCCGTGAATGGGAATCCCTCTGGATTTCTGCAGCCATTCTTTGTTCTGTGGCCTCTGACACATTGCGGTGATGGTGACTCATGGGGCGCGGCAGGAAGAGCAACTCTCTACAGGATGACTCAGACTGAATATACTCAGCACACTCAGCAGAGCATCACGTAACCCCTTCTGTGTCTCATGCCTTAACTAACACCTGTACCACAGGTCTTGTAGTGCATTGCATACCTTGCAGAAGTAGGTGCTACACAGGGCTCGGCATTTTAGACATCATGCGGCTCAACACCAATGTTCTGGAAAGCCCTGGAAGGAGTGGATCAAATGAAAATTCCAAGAAAAGTTACACAATGCTTGAAATCTCTGCCAGGAGACCGAGGAGAGGGAAGTTATAAACCACACTGGGCATGGCCAGAACTAAGAGGCGTTATACATTGTTCATCTGCAGAACCACATAGGAGGGTCTGGTTTGTCTGTATTACTTATCTAGGTATTTATGCAACAGCCTCGTGCTTGTTAAATACTTAGTTGGGCAGAGATTGTGCAATTTATTGAATATAACTGGCAATGAAGAAGTTACACAGAACTCTGAAATTAAAGGAATTAAGAAGCTCTGAATATCAGTGTGTGGAGTCTGTTCTATATGTTACACAGCCTGTGCCTGGGGCTCTATCTGATCCTCATCAACAATGAATGAAATTTCCAAATCCAGCTCTGCAAGCTTTGCTGTCTTTTTTTTAAACACTGTTTTGCAAGATACAATGGAAAATAAAGTGCAATATGTCCAGAGGCACAGTTCTCTCTAAGGCCAGGATGCTGAAATAGAGCTTCTAAAAATCTACTAAAATTAAATAGACCCTATCCCCATGTCCCCTTATTATTATCGGCAACAACCTTGCTATAAAAATATTATGTATGATGAGCTTGTTTCTTACATTCAATCATCCTCTAATTATTGATGATTTTATATTGAGCAGGCCTGAGATTGCTGCTGGTCATGGATGTGACATCAACAGCTTTTTCTTTTTTTAAATTCTTTTTATTTAAGTTTTAAAGCACCAAACATAAGCACAACACATACAGCTGTGAGGTTACGAAAATCTCACAGTAATAACAAAACAGTGTCTTAGAATGTTACTAATAAAACATTTAACATATCTAGGACCCCCCCCTTAGAGATTGTGTGTCTCCCCAAAACCCCACCATTTTCAATCAGGACATAACCATAAGGTTACAGGTCTGTAGAATACCGAAACAGATGTACAATATGGAGGTCAAGGTAGCCTGCAGGGGGTCTAGACCACCCAAGACCCGCAGGAGATATCCATCACCCAAATCAAGACCAGGACTGTGTCCGGGTGAACAGCGCTAGAGCAAGAGCGAACCCCTCAAGCCGTAGTGTCAGCCAATTCCAACCAACAACCCTATACCTTACGGAACCTATTGGGGCAGCCCCTTTGTAGATATGCCGCCTTACAGAGGCATTATTTCGAATTAACAAGGCCCTTCCCATCAGATAGGCTACCCAGAAGCGTCCGTAGAGCAGTCTTATTAGCAAGCAATTCAGTCAATCCAAGAATGCATGTATCAATCTGGGGCATTAGTGGCATGGCAACCACCTGTGATATGCACTGGGTCACAGCAGTCAAAAATGGTCTGACTCGTGGGCAGTCCCACAATATGTCGATTAGACCTGCTGACGAGTCATAGCATCTCCAGGACACCAACCCCCCATTCCCATAGATTCGAGCAAGTCTCGCCGGAGTATAATATATCCGATGCAGTATCTTGAATTGTATAAGCCTGTCCCTGGTGGATACCAGATGAGCGAACGGGTAGTCCCAAGCATCCATCCATTCCTCATCTGAATCAAAAGTCAGAAGGGTGTTTCCCGAGGTAATTTTGATCACCAGGTAAGTGATTGTGTCTACCCACTGTAGGGGGAGGGAGGAATCAGCAGAGGACCTAGTCAGAGGGTCAAGGGGAAGGATATGGGACTTAGACCAATTGACCCGGAGCCCCGAGAACTCCGCGAACTTATCCAATATCGGCAAAGCAACTCGGAGCGACGGTCCAGCATCCGCCAGAAACAGAATAAGGTCATTTGCATATAATGCTATACCCCCTATCTTGAAGCCAGTGATCTCCTGTGAGGATCTTAGGGCCACAGCCAGGGGTTCCATGACAAGGGCAAACAAAGCAGGAGACAGAGGACATCCCTGGCGAGTGCCCCTCTCAATCACGAACGCTTCAGAAAGTAGGGATCCAATCTTTAGGATGGCCCTGGGTGAATAATAAAGGAGGCTAATCCACGAACCTGAGCTGTGGCCCAAAACCCATTAAGCAGAGGACCTCCCACATATAACTCCAATCGACAGAGGCAAATGCCTTGGCCACGTCCAAGGAGACCACATTATCATGAGCATGCTGTAGGTTTGTAAACAACCTGTGCAGGTTTGTGCCCGTGGACTTACCAGAGATGAAACCCATTTGATCAATGTTGACCAAGGAGCCAATGACCCTGGAGAGTCGGGTTGCCAGGATTTTTGTGAGTATTTTTAGATCCATATTCAACAGGGCTATGGGTCTGTACAAAGGAGGGGGATCCCTACCAGTCTTAGGGAGCAGAACAACATGAGCCTCCCTGAACAAATCGGGAAGGACCCCCAACTCCAGACAGTCATGGTACAAATCCCTAAGCCGGGGGGCACAGGAACCAGCATACAGCTTGTACCACTCCACTGGGAAACCATCCGGCCCAGGAGGTTTGTCATTAGGGAAGAAGGCTATTGCTGTCTCCACCTCCTGTAGTGAGATAGGCGCCTCCAAATTGTCTCGATCATGCGCTCTCCAGCACAGGCAAGGGAAGCCCGCCCAACAAGTCCGTCAGACAGTGCAATTCGTAGTCAGGAAGATGGGAGTAGAGTGACCTGTAATGGTCATGAAATTCCTGTAAGATAAGAGAGGGGTCTGTAACTTTAGCATCACCAGTTGTCAATATGCAGGGTATGTTTGTCTGAGACCTTTGCTCCAGCAGCCTGGCATTCTTGTCTCCCTGCTCAAATAAAACCTCTCTCAACTCCCGCAAGGAGCACTGCGTCAGTTCAACACGATGAAGATGAATGGAGCGTCTGGCCTTCTTAAGAGCCGCCAGTGTAAACTCCCCAGTGGAGTCCGCAAAGGCTGCCGCACAAGCAGCCTCCTCATCTTGCAGGAAGGTTAGGGTGGCACCGTGCTCCTAGAGAACAGCCTTGATACTAGATATACATTCCCCTCTAGTGTTAGCTTTGAAAGCATCCCACACAACCGAGCTGGAGGCAGAACCGATGTTAAAGTGCCAATAGGACTGCACACCTTCATGGATACTCCCTCAGCCAAGCCGGGGACAAACTCCAACACCCAGGTCGCCTCCCACCCAGCAGAGAAAATGTTAAGGAGAGTGGAACATGGTCCGATAAGCCCCCCAGAAGGTAGGAGGCACCGGACACCAGACCCAACATAGGCTGGTTACCAAATGCCATATCCAACCGAGCAGAGGAGCCATGGGTATGAGACAGGTGAGAGTATGCTCGGATACCAGGATGTTTCCATCTCCACACCTCCTCCACCAGGCCAGTCTCGGCCCAGGACTGTAATTAAGTACCAGGTGGTCTCACCGGATTGGAGGAGTCCAGAGAGGGGACAAGAATATTATTGAAGTCCCCCGCTAATAGCACCGGCAGATGAAGGTGGGGAGCTAGTTTATCCAAGATAGAATACAAAGCCTGTACATGAAATGGTGGCGGTACATACACATTAACCACTGCTAGCTTGGTAGCTTGTATATCTAAAACTAGGATGACAAATCTGCCACAGGGATCCGTAATAGTGCGCAGTACGGAGCAACGGAAGAGACCTATGTATCAGAACTGATTCCCCCCGGAAGTAGGCAGAGTAGGTAGCATGTACCACCTGCTGTATCCAGGGGTGCCTCAGGGTCAACACTCTACCCCCGGTCAGGTGAGTCTCCTGCAGTAGAACAATATGCGGTTGAAGTTTCTTTAAGTAGTTACAGACCAGTAACCTCTTAAACTTATCATTTAGATACCGGACATTCCAGGATACCACAGTTATATTATCCAAACCCATAAGACAGCAATCTAAATGCAGTAGGAAACATCTGCTGTAGCAACAGTATGCAGGAGCTAGGGTGACACACAACCCCCCAGACCTAAACAGTAAAACAACAATCCCACTTCCCGAGGAAGCATATTAAACATGGAATCAACAATTCCCCAGGAGGTCTAAGCCCAAATCCCCCAAAAATAGCAGTCAGGGACGCACCACCAGAACAGCAGGGTACACGTAAAAGTGCACTTGAAAGAAGAAAAAAAATTATATTAAAGAATGCAAAAAATTCAGAACGTCCCATAAAACTAGGGATTACTGTATCACAATAGGATGTAAAGTCATAGAGGCAAGAAAGAGTCCCTCCAGATCCAGCATGCTGTGCAGGATATCAGACACAGCGTGTGCAGGTAGCATCTTATGCATCCAAGGAGGAAAGACCAGCATTGAAAAAGCATTAGGTATCTTGTGCAGAAGCAGCAGAGATCAGGTAGCTATGAAGGTGGCACCTCAACCTAAGGAATCCAACCACTCATTAGCCAGAGACGGTGTATCGAACATGCGGACCGTGCCAGCAATACTCTGAGCCTGTTGGGATATAGCATGCTGTATTGGATGCTCTTCTCCCTTAGACGGTGGAACACATCCACGAAGGATCTCCTCCGCTTCTGGATTTCGGCAGAGAACTGTAAGAGGCGAACCAAAGCATTTTCATGGCGAAGGTCATGGAACTTCCTGGCGGCCGCCAGCACTCGATCTCGATAATTAAGGAGACGTACCAGAAATGGTCACGGAGGTGCTCCCTGTACTGGTCTGCCAGTAGGGACTCTATGGACATGTTCCACAATAAAGGTTGGAGGCAGCTCCTCTAAGGCCAGTATAGTTTTGAAAAGTGCTTCAGCAAAGGAGCTGGTTGTGGACACATTATTCCTCCGCATCCTGTTCTCTGAGTCATCCACTTTTGCGGCCAGGACCCGAACCGTGCGCTGCAAATCCTGAATAGACGTTGCATGGCTGCCTAATCAGGGTATACTCCACAGACAGGTGGTCTATTTTAGCTGTGAGAGCCACCTGCCCCTCCTCACTATTGCCCCATTCACAAAATAGCTTGTATTGTTTTCAAAGAAAGAATAATAGGCATTATGTGAATGGAGGAGTAGGAATGATGTCACATCCCCACACCTCTTCTCCTCCTTCAATTCCCTGATATAAAGCAACATTCAGCTTCAGTTTGGGAATTTTAAGAACATATTTTAATGGAAATACTGACTGTCACTTTAAACAAGCTGTTTGTAGGCTTCAGTAAACTTCAGCACTACTTGAAACATGTTGAAAACCTGCTAATAACTTTTTTTAAAGTGACAGTCAGCCCTCCCAGTAGGATCTGTGTTTAAAAATCTGAAAATGGAACTGAAGAGTTCTCAAAAGGTTTCAACAACACGGTTTGAAGTTTGTAAAAGCTTGCTGTACATACACCCTGCTCGCATGCAGCTGAAGTCTGTGTGATCAAGGCCTTATTGAGTTTTCCCTCACTGTAGGGAAATCTTCTCAGTAGGGAAATGGGCAGGCACCTAAAATGTATGTGCTCTTTACTGTTTATATTTTTGTTACTTTCCTATATTCAGTTTTTTTATGTTATGTTATTTTTTTACCGTATATACTCGAGTATAAGCCGTCCCGAATATAAGCCGAGGTACCTAATTTTACCAAAAAAAAACTGGGAAAAAGTATTGACCCGAATATAAGCCGAGGGTGGGAAATGAGGCAGCTACTGGTAGATAGATACCAATAAAATTACATTAATATTTATTTAAAAGAAAAATAGCGCCGCACACCGGAGCAGCAGTGACAGCGACGCTCGGCGAGGTAAGTAAGATGACACATAGCCGGGAAGCCAGGAGGTGTGTATTGACTCGCCACCCGGCTTCCCGATTAGCAGGGAAGCGATCTCTATGCTCCCTCGTCAAGAGGTGACAAGGGAGCATGAAGCCGGCTTTCTGGCCAATCAGGAATATCCATGCTCCCTGGTGACGAGGGAGCATGGAGCCAGCTTCCCGGCCAATCAGGAAGTCGCGCAGCGTGTAATGACTCGCTGCCCGTCTTCCTAATACCGGAAGGTTCCGGTATCTGGATAGGCATTGGGAGAATTTGGGCGAGTGAGAGTACTCGTCTAAATACTCGGTATCGGCACCGATACCAATACTAGTATTGGTCTCCGTGCATCCCTAGTTACAACCTGGCCATGTTTCATGTTTCACCCTAAATATGGGTGTAACATAAAACATGGTCAGAAAGGTAAACTTAGCCTTTAATGCTCAGGGAAGCCCAGTTCTCCATGTTCATACAGCCTGTATTTCCTTCAGTAGAAGATAAAAGCTCTAATACACACACATTGCCTGTCAGTTAACCAATACATCTCAGTATGAAGGTTTTGCATGCACTTGTGTTGTTTGTGTATGGTGAGATATGCTTTTGCACTGACCTGTGCTGCATTAACATAACAGCCTGTGTTTACCAGAAAGGTGGACGGACACGGTAATGCACAGATGTATCTATTCACTTGTGTGAAGGGTCCTGATTGATACGGAAAAGGTAGCACTAAGAGAAATGTCCTTCTACTAATGTCGTTTTTGAGTACATTTTAAGTGATGCATGTTATATGATTACATTCTAATATACTGTAATTGCTTTCCAATCAGATATTATAGATGCTATTATAGATATTATATTATGCTATCATAGCTAAATGGCAAATTGCAGTGTCAGCAGTCACCTGGAAATGTTGCTGCAGATGGAATTTCATAACACCAGGAACAGTTAAAATGTTAGTCTTAATGATGGACTCTGGGGAAAAAATTGCACTGCATGGGTTAAGTGCTTGTTCTTGTTTAGCGTTAAAAAAAAAAAAAAAAAGTTATACTCACCTGATCCTCCAAATCCAGCTAGCTGGGTAGCCCCACTGCTTTAAGCTGGCCATACAATTTTGGTCAGTTCTTGATGAAAATCTGAAAATTGAAGGAGCTAGATGGAAAATTCTCAGGGGAACAATGACCGCAGTATTCTGACCTTGATACACTAAGAACTAGAAAACTGTAAGTGTATGGCAGCCTATAGAGAGAGGATGGGGGACCAACAGACAGTTGAAAAGCACCAAATAAATTTCTGCCTAACCATTTTATATTGAAGGGCAATTGAAACCTTTCTCACCAGAACAAATGTAGTTTTAGTATGCATTATATAAAGAACAATTCCAGGTAAAAAGTGATGTGTTAATGCTACTCAGTAAACACTAAATGTATTCTGAACTCAGACAGGGCACTCAGTTTAACTTAAAGGGTTATTCACAAGAGGGTGAAGAGTGTGGAGAAGACAGGAGAAGTGGACAATCTAGGTCAGAATAGCTGATTCGGAAATATTCTCCAATTCAGCTCACTTTCCAGTACAGCTATGTTGTCCTAGATTGTTCACTTCTCCTGCCTTCTCCAAACTCTTCACCCTTTTGTGAATAACCCTTTTAGTCTGAGTTTGTGCAATCTACTTCATCCAGATGTACACAGCTCTTCACATGGTTGTGGGAGGAAGGGGTGAACATCAGGTTCGGGTCTACCATTAATTTGACCCAAACTAAGCCTGTTCACTGTTTGGTGAACAGCTGAAGAAACTGGCAAAACTCACTTCACTCACTCAAACTTGTTTGTTATTTATAAACAAAGATTTTGTGGCGCCACTAAAGAGCAGATCTCTGGCCAGCTTTTGTTTGTAAACAAACTGGCTGGATATCCTGGGTGACTTAATTTACCAAATATTTTGTTATTTTAGGTCAATGGCAATGGTGTACAGTACAGAGAAAGTAAAGCACTGCTAGTTTTTTTTTTATTAAAAGAGACTTTGCATGTCTTGCTGTCTAGCAATTTTTTCAGCGGAACTTATGCCTCACTTTAAGGTGTATGTAAACTTTAACATTGATCTTCTCTTAATTGCTACCCTTGGTCTGGTTAATATACAATTGAAACCATTTCAATATGTCTGTTTGATGCAAAAAAAGGGCAAAAAATATTCATATGTTCCTGAGCTGATGCTTCTCAATTAGTATAATTCCCTGCTATCCTTTTGGACTACAGAACTCCCCCCCCCCATGTTATGAAGACAGGGAGAGGGGAAAGTTTTCAGTAGTTTATTCTTATGGTGCTTCTTGATAGATAGAGTACTGTGAGTGAAAACATGCCGCATATATGTGGCTCCCTGAAAGAAAGCTTCGCTATACCTCATATATGTGTTACATTGGGGTTATTGGTGCTGAACACCTGCCCACCCTTCATAATGAGACTGAACCCAGATGCCATCTCTGAGAATTCCAGTTCCTGTAAAAACATTATTTACCTCTTAAAAAACTAACCTAATGTTTAATACAATATACTGTATATATAATATATTTTGGTGATGTGAAGGGTTCGGGGTCCTCGTGTCTAATAGAGAGGCATGATGACTCACGTATCTTTTAGACCACGGGAGTGCAGGGGGGGAAAGGCTGCAGGGAAAGGTCTAGCAGCAGGAGGGACTGAGGTTCGGGGGAGTATATCTTTGTTATTTTAGACTCCAGACGAAAAGCGACATTTTACCCTTGCAGTGCATGGGTAGCCTCACTGCAATGGTTAGGTTTTATTCCGCCCGGAGTTCTTCTTTAAGAAGATTTGGAAAGAGATTTATGAGTATTTTAATAATAATTGTACAATGGATGTATTAATTGTGCAATGGATGTATTAACCATGACAGTGTGGGGAATGCAGAACTACACAGTAAAAAATGAACTTATTCAAATTAGTTCAAGTTAGGAGATTGGAAAAAAACTATTAAGGAGACATTAGTGGCAGCATCACTATGTAGAATGTTAATTGGCAAGCAATGCGTTGAATAAGCATTTATTGTACAAGTTTAAATATACTGCTAAATATCTAAATACACACATAATATCCCAGTGGGAAAATGTTAAAGAAGAAAATTTAAGATTATATTGGCTTGTCCAGTATGACAAGATTCCCCGTGGATGTTGATGAGACATTAGAGAATCCAGTTAGCTCTCAGGAAGTCTGTGCAACTATTTAACAGATGCCAATTGGTAGGCGGGCCCGATGGATACGGTATAAACTATTATAAGACATTCCAGAATTCTTTGGCCCCAGAAACCTATAAGTCAGTTTCTGATTTGGTTAGAGGACAACCCTTATCCTCAACAACATTAAAGACCCATATTACAGTAATCCAGAAAACTCGGAAGAACCCTCATTCCAGAGTGGAATATTGTCTAATCGCTCTGGCAAATGCAGATGTGATAATACTATGAGAAGGCATTCAATAGAGTATCTTGGCAATGTAAAGAAATAATTGTATTTATAGTGTTGGGGCCCAAGTGCATCATGGAGTTTTTAAATTGGCATATTAAACGTACAAATTAAGGTCAATGTTACCCTATCAGAAGGTTTTCTTATATCTTGTAGCACAGGGAAGGGGTGTCCTTTGTCGTCCCTTATATTTGTTTTAATCTTGGAGCCATTTTTGAGAAGGGTTCCAGAAATAGCTAGTATGAGCTTGCTGCTAGTGCATATGGTCTTCTTTAAATATACCATAGTTCAACTGCAGGAATTTACATCTCTCTAATTTTCTTTTTAAAGGAGAACTATGGGGTCAGTGTTTTTCCCCATAGTTCTCCTTAGGGTAACGGGAGGACACAAACTAGCGTCCTCCCGTCAACCTAGGCTCAGTATACCGCGAGCTACAGCTCGCGGTATACTGAGACGCCGCAGCCGGAGCGGATCCCGACGTAGATGACGGGATCCGCCCAGCTGCGTGAGTGACAGCTGGCTCTGCCTATCTAGAGGCAGAGCCAGCTGTACCCACCCCCTCCCCCGTCCATTCCGCCAGTCAGCGCTGGCAGATCGGAGCGGGGAGAGGGGAATCCAGCCCCTCCCCCTGTCACGGAAGAGAGCCGTGACAGGATCGAGAGGTGAGTGAACCTGGTATGTGTTCGCTCACCTCCCGATCAAACTGAGCCGACCTGTGACAGTCTTATTGTCACAGGTCGGCTAGAACTATGAGGTGAGTGGAAATCACTCATCTCATAGTTCTCCTTTAAATTGAGAAATCCTAAGCACTGAATTTAAGTTTACCAGAGGAAGTAGTTAAGAAATTGGAGGTCGGGGGGCGTGGCCTGGCTCGAGACCAAGATGGACGCTTGAATCTTCTCCCCCGTCACCTAGCCCATCTTCATTAAATCAATGCCGTGTATAGTGGGGGCTGACATCAACGGTTACGCGGGAAATGTTTGGCGGGCGGGTGCATAAAATGTGGGTCCGGGCAGATATCGTGGTAGGATGTATGTGTAGACAGGCGCTCACCTACCCTCCCTCTTCTGTACCTCCCCTACATCTCCACCCCTTCCTCCTTGCAGTCCCCATATCCCTTTCTAGCTCTCCACCCCTGTCCCCTGGTGAACCACGGACTATGCCGCTCTCTGTTAGCTACTTTAACTGTATGTACCTGTTCATACCATAACTGTTTGTTATTTCTTATCACAATAAATAAAAAAATGTACTTGTGAAAAAAGAAATTGGAGGTCTCATGCCAATTTAAGTGGGCATCCAGGGCTATTATTTACTTAGGTATTAAAATAACAGTGAATTCCAAGCTACTTTTTGGGCTGAACTATATGTCAATATTGCAAAATATTAATGCAGACTTGAAAACAAGTGCACTAGACTTAGGTGTAATAAAGATGATATATTTTTTTTTTATTTGATATTTTTACTTATGGGCATGTGTGAGCAGGGATACTTGAATTGGAATCAGACAGGTAATAATCACACACGCCGGCTGTTGGTTGAGGACTGGGAAACAATAGAGAGGCTATCAGAACATGACACTGCATGCGTGGAGTTTTTTGCAGTTTAAACCTTTCTTGGCTTCTATTCCACATAAGCAAGGGCTATTCAATTCACTTTTTGAGCAAATATGTGTGGAGAAAATGTCAGTAAGGAGACAACGCTCTGGCATCTAGAGAGCTCTGTGTGGGACACTGAGTGACCTTCCTAGATTTTGTAAGGCATGAGAAATAGAATTAAATATAAGCTAAACTCCACTGCAGTGGGATAAGATAATACAAATTACTCATGGGGCTTAATTGACCTCTAAAATTCGGAAGCTTAGTTATAACATGTTGACTAACTGGTACTATACCCTCAAAGGATTACACTGGGCATTTCCCACAGTTAATTCTACCTGTTGGAGGTTCCATATAGAAGAAGGGACTTTGGTACACATATTTTGGGCCTGCTCCTTGTTCGAGCAATTCTGGATGTCAATTATTCCACTCAGGAGAAAACTGAGTGATTGCAGTATTCCACATGAACCATAATTTTTCTTACTAATTAATCATAATATAGGGGGGAAGACAATCCTGGCTTATATATATGGTTAATGCATACTGAATGGTAATACCTAGATGTTGGAAACAAGTAGGTGTTCCAACAGTGAGGAATTAGATAAATGAGTTGGACTCATATGCAACATGTAAGATTTGGATTGTCAGTTCAGGATAGAGAAGAAAAATATTGTAACATCTGGATACTGTGGCTAAGGTTTAGGGAGTCTGAAGCCTATAAACAATAATTTGGACTAAAGGGATTTGGTGGGATCCACTTGATGTTACCAGCGTTGTTTTGAGTCAAGATGGGATGACTAATAGCGTGAAAACATGCAGCTTATGAAGGGGTGGAAAGAAGGGGTACTGGGAGTTGTAGTAGATGGATGAGGTAGGTTGGGGTATCATATTTAAGATGTTTTATTGTCAGGTGGATAATCACTAAGAAACTATTTTTTCATTGGCGTGTGATTTGGAATAAGCTACTATTTTTTCTGCTCCATGCGAGTGATGCATTGTAAGGTTGAGAGGCATACTGATGACAAGGTTCAAATGTGAAACAGACACATATTTAATTTGTTATTTGAAAAAAAAATTTCAAGAGTAAAAAATATGTTTCTGGGTGGACTGACCCTTTAAGTTGATGATAGCCTGTTTCTGTAAACACAATATACCAGATTTTTAGGGTACATGAATCTTCAATTTTTTTTAATCAATATCTTCAGGGCTTGAAAATCCACTCGTCCTCTCGTCTGTGAGGAGAGGACGACAGAGCCGGACGAGTAGCTTCCCGGCCGGCTGTCGTAATTAAACAGCTGGCCGGGAGCTTCTTGGCTCCCGGCCGTTTACATTCAAGCAATTGCTTGTATTAGTTGCGGTTTTACCCCCTCTCTCCCCAGCCGCCACCGCCGCTGTCACTGCCTTTGCCGGTCCTGAGATCCGCTGTGCCCAGTGCGGCCGGGACCGGCACAGCTGCTCTGTCACAAGAGATCAAAGGGAGATCGATTACCGATCGATCTCCTCTCCGGTCACCGAATGCAGGAAGTGATGTATATTACATCACTTCCGCATTCAGCTGTCATTCCCAGCTACAGAAGCTGGTGAAGCAGATCTCTGCTTCATCAGCTTCTCTGCGGGTCCCTAGGTGACATCACATAGGGAGCTTCTTATCCCCCTATGTGATAGCAATAGGGTGATAGCAAGTGTAAAAAAAATAAAAATGTTAAAACACTTTTTTTAAAGTCCCCCGCCCCCACATACACATGCAAACATGCGTCAGGTGCGCCCACGTGCGAAAACGACAATTGCACCTATTGTGCCGCACATGTTACAAATCACCGTGAAAATTATTTTAGGGCCCTTAATCACTGATAACGCTAAACTGATGAGCAGTAAAAGTGTTTAAAGCATCGCCTATGGCAAATTTTCAGTGTGGGGTTTTTTTTGCGATTTTGCGGAATTGTAAGAGAAGTGGGTATGTTGCGCTTGGTAAGTGAATCTATTTGGTTTTACTGTGAATAGTGAAAATAGTCACAGTATGGTTCCGTGGTGATTAGTCCAATGTGAAAAATTATTCTGCAAATATGTGAAGTGAATATAAAGTGCAGGATAAGGTGAGTGATGTCTGTGAAATAATAAAAAAAAAATAATTTGCGGAATTTTAAGGCTTGACATGTTTGGTGTCTTTTTACCCTACGTGACCCCAACTTTTATATTTTAGCAAAAATATGGGTAAGAATAAATGTTTTTTAACATAACGTAGGGAAAAGCTTTTTTTCCCCCGAAATTTACGGTACTTACTTCATTATATAGTAAAAAAAAAATTAAAAAACAGTGGTAATTAAATACCACCAAAAGAAAGCTCTATATGTCCCTAAAAAAATGTTAATATCAATTGCAAGGCTATAGTCCGGTCATGCTGACTGGTGAAATTTTTGACTGACTGGTGAGACACCCTAAAATCTTTCAAGCCCTGAATATCTTACAGATGTTCCTTCTATTATACTGTGAAAGATTTTTTTTAAATAAATACCTAGGAGATGTTCCTTTTATTATATTACACACTTTTCTGTTGTTCTACAAATTATAGTTTATTTTAATTGATAAATAGTGTGCACTGCGCTACTGCTCATAAACGTGCATAAACTTCCAAACAATGTGTACATTTTCATAAACATACATTTTCAAACATAATAATAATCAATTGACAATATTCAATAACAGTCCTTAGTAAATCGGTATAAAGTGCTTTTGTGCAAAATCCACAATGTGACAATGATCCTCTGAAATAAAATGCTCCAAACTTCCGATGTGTTAAGGTAACTGAGTACACACTCACCAGAGATCCATGACCATATAACTCAATGGTCAATAAACGTAATTGTGGTGAGTGTCTTTCATAGATGGGATATTCACTCTTCTGATGAAACAAATCCTCCTTTTCCTATTACACGGCAGGTGCTGCTCACTCAGCGAGGAGAGAAATCCAATATAGAAGAGGAACAAATGCGCCAAATGGTGAAGTACGGAAAAAAACTGAATTTATTGCAACAATAAAACACACTTACAAGATAGCCAGAATGAAATCACCTTGCAGCAAACAATCAAATTGATTCCACCTAAGCAAACTGGAACCAGAAATCCACCTGCTAGTCACCTGTGGTATAGCTTCAGTACGTGTCCTATCCTTTCCGACGCATTTCGTCCCTTGTCTTTTTCCAGGAAAGGTTCACATACTGAGGTATGGCTAGGGCTTCCTTATATAGCCCAAGGATGATTCATCTAATTGCTAATTGCCTCCAGAGGCCAGTAATAGACTTCACATGTTAGCAGTGCAGGCAGTGGATTGCCAAAGGTATAACAGTATTAAAATTAAATAAAAATTGATAATAAAGAATCTAAACAATCTAAAATGCACCTAAAATGTAGAATACTAAACAATAAAACTAATGACGTATTATGATCCACATTTGAATAACTGGTACTACTGGTTTACACTAAAATGTTTCCTGATTACAAGGTCTCAAAAATCTATTACCGTATTTGCCGGCGTATAAGACGGGTTTTGAGACCTAAAAACATCGCCCGAAAATCGGGGGTCGCCTTATACGCCGGGTATACTGTATACTGTATGTAGCTTCGGCTACATACAGCATAGCGCCCTGAGCCAATCACGGCAGGCTTTGTATTAATTAATACAAAGCTTGTATTCAATAATACAAAGCCTGCCGTGACTGGCTCAGCGCTGAGCCAATTACGGCAGGCTTTGTATTAATGAAGGGATGGAAGACGGAGGACACAGTGGGGATCGTGGACAAGGTAAGAGACTGTAATCCCGAGTGTGGCTCGGGGTTACCGCTTATGGTACTGAAAATTAACCCCGAGCCACACTCGGGAATACCGCCATGGATGTTAGTGGGTGCGTTTAGACATTATTTTGGGCTATACTTGTCTTATGCGACAAGTATAGCCCAAAACCTATATTTTAACACAAAAAGTAGGGGGGTCGTCTTATACGCCGAGTCGTCTTATACGCCTGCAAATACGGTATGTATCTTTGAACCAGCTAATTGGTAGTGTCACCACATCCCTATAAAAAAACAAAACCATGATAAACATTACAACTGATAAAAACATAAATAGTGAAGTTAGCATTCACAGTCCTAAAAATACTTATGCCATGGATTGCTCCATGTAAATGCCCCTTCATACCCCATCCAAACATTCTCTACACGTTTCGGTTATAAACCTTTATGTTATGCTGAATTAGATGATAGGTGTCAGGAAGATTAGGCCAGCTCACATAGCAGAGGTTCAGTGTGAGCACCTGTACATGTGTATGTGCATAGTTATGCTAATAGAATTACGCATAGTCGTTCATCTGTACACACACTCACAGGCTTGTTCATGTGCTTGTTATATGATGTGGACGTGCGTGCACACTCATTGTGAATATTGGCACCAGAAAGGCTATTTAAGGCTGAGACCTGCATAACTCCAGTGCTGAGAGATCCTCATCTGTACCCTGTGACCCTGTGACCTACGATCCTACATCTGATTCCAATCTTCTGTTCGGATCCTTGTCATTTCAGGCTCCCATCAAGGCACATGACAATAGGGTTGATCTGCTTCATAAGGGGTGTGGTAAGTATTATCTACACAGCTCTAATAAAGATCAGACCATGCCTTATGTGGACATGAAGCTCAATCCCAGTCCTTGCTCAAAGAGACAGGAGGAGATTAAAGAGAAGGTATTCAAACATTCTGACCATTATATGGCCCCTTAAGTGCTCCCCATCGATGGAGCCTCTTACAGTTAGATGGTTTATGAACCATAGGTTTAGAAATAAGTCTACATATTGCACAACATGATAGTATTGTACAGCCTGACATGAGATCTAAATAAGGTTGCCAGTTAAAAGACAAAAGTAAGCCTATTTATAGCAGATCTATCCAAATGAGATTGTCAGTGAGAAAAAGGAAGGAGGTATCATTCAGATGGCCTTGATCCTACAACACTTTGGGCTGATAATCAACCCAAAGTGTTAACGCTGGCATTGGCCTCCAACAGCAAGGGGAAATATTGCTCACCGGTGATCAACAAGTTACAGATATTACAACTCTGGCACTCATAGCTTCCTGTTCTGTGGGACAGCTTAAATGTACTTTTCGCATATTTACGCCTAGGGTCCGCTTGTACCAGATGATCTTTAAGTGTCTTATTGCAGCGATAAGCCTGCAGTGGGCTGCTATAGGGAACATCTGGAAATGTTAATTTTGCCTAAGCAATAACCTGAAAAAATGCATATAGCCTTAAAGTTGTATATCTGAAGTTAGATTCAGGTTGCCTCTGGCTGCTAGTCTCAGGAGATTTGGAGCGATATTTAGTGAAGTGACTACTGTGCTGCTCACTGTTCTCTTTGCTGGAGACTCGGACATGAGGAAGACCTGTCTCTACCAAGATGGCCACCTCCTCACGGAGACGCAACACAGAACAAGGCATGGTAAGTCAGTTAGGAAGAGGGTGGGGATCAGCTGCAGAGAGACCACAGGCAATACTAGTGAGTAGTAATTTGCCCTCTGTCTGCTTTTCCTTAGGCACAGCTTCCAGAGTGCTGTTCTCTTTAAGTTAAAATAACATATGGTCTATAATGACATGTGGTGTGCATTTTAGATTTCCATTTGTTATTCTTTTTCTAATAGCATGCTTTGAGTGCAATGCCTCTAGCTCATGGAACTTCAAAATAGCCTAATAAAATGATTCCATCTATAGAAGAATGTAGTCTGGTGTTTCATATATTTGTGTAAGGACCATGTAAATCTATTGATCTCAAATTACTTTACATGAAAAAACGTTAAAAAATTATATTTTGGTAAAGCTGCATTTAAGTGTCAGAGTTTTCCTCTGCAACTTGATTAATAATCTTTTCACTCCCTGTTCACCACCAAAACCCTGACTCTCCCCCCCATAGGCCCCATTTTTGTAATTGTTCGAGAGATTTCAGTTTTACTCCCTATACTATTTTGTTGTCAATATAGGTAGCACATTTGTATAATATATTTAATAAATAAATACTGTGCATTTTCATGTGATCATCCCAACTCAACTTTTAGGTAATTAGCATAGCCACACATATTTAACCCAAGGAGGGATCCCACTTAAGAGTGATCTTTGTGTTATGTAGCAAACTGTTAATGCTCAAATCAGAAAAGCTGTTTTCCTTTTGGTGTTACAGCACAGTCAGGGCTGGAATTCTGTATAGCAAACATAGGTCCTGGAGTAAGCTAGCAGCATGGGCAGCACAGGCATGGGTGGCACACAGTCACCTACACATCATGTTGCTGACTGTCGGTAACACGTTCCTGTGATAATATAGGTTTCAAAGGTACTTTTTGCCTGCCAGTGCAATTGAGCTGGATCCTCATATTTGCTGTCCCCTCAGTTATAGATTGGAATATGGAATAGCTGGAATATTTATTAAAGGTTTTATTGCACGTATCAACTGTATTTCAACTCATCTCATCACATTTGAAAAGCCAGACAGGTTCGCTTTCAGGGCAGGTTCACACCATTTTCCGGACCAGATCTGGTCCGGAAAATGGTGTGAACCTGCCCGAGGTTTCGGTGCATTCCAGACAAGACAAAATGAGACATGCATTGTTTTTCTGGTCTGGTCTGGAACGAACTGTAGCTGGTGTGAACAGAGGCCAGAAGTAGCATAGGGATACATTGGGATGCATTTTGGGTCCGGAAACAATCTGGTCTGGTCTGGAGATGATCTGGATGTGGTGGGAATGGGCCCTAAGTGCCAGTTCACACCATAAACTCCGCGTTCCAGTGCGTTCGGCCTCAGGAACACATTGGATCGCGGCTGCGATGACAAGTGTCACCGCAGCCACGCCCCCTGCACGCAGTGCGATTGCCCGCACCCGGAATGCAGGCACATTAGTGCTTGTATTCCGGTCCAGTGCGTTCTGCAAAAACAGTGCCTGAACGCAGAGAGCCAGCCGGCTTGCGTTCCAGTGGCCGAACACGCTGGAATGCGAAGTTTGTGGTGTGAACCGGCCCTAAAGGAGTTCCAAAGTCATAGCATATGCTAGCGATTTATAAGATCAGCATTGTAATAGGAATACATACTATAGTTCTTTTCCATAATGCAATCAAAACTTACTTGAATAAATCCCTTTTATATAGTGAGTGCAACTTCTTGGATTCTCAGTGTGGTTTGCATCTTTCTCCCTGATGCGTGATGCAATGCAATCTTAATTTCTCGAGACTACATATCCAATCATGCATTGCTTCCAGCCAGCGGTGTATTTAAGTTTTGTGCTGCCCTAGGCAAGGCAGCAACGCCGCCCC